>NC_067229.1:11672500-11685000 GCF_019924925.1 Ctenopharyngodon idella
GTGACAGAAGAACACATGGATATAAAAACATCTTTTCAGAGTGTTACAGGAAGTCTGTTATGCTAAAAGTTGATCTGAGTACTGAATCTGTTTGCATTTACCTGACTTTTTGTGGTGCAGCCAATTAGTTGTATGTTCCCTTCGTGTTTCTTTTTGTTAAATCATTCCAATCACAGGAAATAAATTTGAGATTTAACATTGCATTTAAGTTTTTTTAAATACTGAAAAGGGCTTTCATCCTGATACTGTAGTTTCCAAATTCATGTTTTAAGATGCAACAGTGTGTTGTGGACCTTTTTTTTTTTTAACTTTCAAACAACTGCTTCCTGCAGTTGCTTTTCAAAAATGCAGTCACCATGTCCAACCCAGTCTCATGAAAGAAATTTGCCTGTGGTGGTATTTTTGCAAAATGATATTGCGTTGCTTTTTGCACCTATCGCGGCATTTCCCAAGTGAAATAGCACTAAAAGCGCATTCAGCCGGAACAAACGAACGTGACACTTTTTGCTGCTTGCGCGTATCACGGCAGTTCGGAAATGAATGGTCAGGTGAGTGACTAGAAGGTTAATTCTCTGTCGATTTTGAAACGAATACAACGTACACTAAATCCTACCGACAAAGCAAAAGCAAGTTTTCTATTGTAATATATTTTAAAATGTCATTTATTCCTGTAATGGAAAAGCTGAATTTTCAGCATCATTGCAGTCTTCAGTGTCACATAATTCTTCAGAAATCATTCTAATATGCTGATTTGGTGCTCGAGAAATATTTCTTCTTATTAATATCAATGTTGAACACCATTGTGTTGCTTAATATTTTGTGAAAAAAGTGATACTTTTTTTCAGGATTTTTAATGAATGAAAAGTTTCAAACAGAAATCTTTTCTTACATTATGCCTTTACTGTCACTTTTGATCAATTTAATGTGTCCTTGTTGAGTAAAATTATTAATATCTTAAAAAAAAAAAAAAATAATAATAATAATAATAATTGACTGACCCCATAAGGTATGAAGCTGGTTATGTGATGTAAACATTAAAATGAATTAGCCTACAAATCATGCAATATGGTAAAAGGTTTTTTTGTTTGTTTGTTTTGTTTCTTTGTCTTAAGAAAAAGACAATTTATTATAGATAAAAAAAATTCTATGAAAAGGAATAAAAGCTGTCACTAGTGTTCATTCCAGCTGGAAACTGTGATGAATTGTATGTATATGTATGTTTTTGGAGTTTTGCAAAAATGTAGGTAGAGGCATGTATTTCCAGTGAGACTGGGTTGGTGATGTCTCTCAGAAATCTACCATAATAGGAGTACAAATAGATGCAGTAAATGCCTAGTTAACTCAACAATAACATTAATACATAACCTGTACATCATATTAACAGCCTTGTTTTAAACTTTACTGGGTCTTAAGTTGAGCCAGAAGACAGAGTAATAAGTTAATGTACTGTGCGACAGTACTCAGAAAAAAACAAAACAAAAACGGACAAATAAGAACTTAATAACATGTAATAAGTCCCCATCAAATGCAGATGGCATAGCATTGCTCATGAGGAAAAGTCCAGCTATGTGGGCAGCATAGGGAGGAAATGAGTAGATGGGTGTCTCCGTCTAGCTTTGTGGCCTCTGCGGGGTTTCCCTCGGCCATTCAGCGACACGAACATCTGCCTCCCCTTGTGCTTCCAGCGCAGGGAGGCGTAGGTGTTATAGCCGTTCTCTTCGATGCGCTCTTTGAACTTGCAGCTGGGGTTGTATCTGACCTGCAGTTAATTAAATGAAGATTGCAGGTTGAGTTACTTGTTGACACCATCAAAATATTTACAGTAGTTTAGGTCCTTTTTAAGAGGGCAGTACCATATTTCAACTGTCGAAAATCTGGCCACACAAAACAACATTGAAAATCACTTTCTTAAACAGCAAATTGTGAGCTTTCCACTTCTGCAATTACCCCACACCCCAATTTTCAGGTCAGCCATTTTCAATTTTTTCCATTGTCAATGGCTCTACATTGATCCCCAAATCCAGAATATGTGCTTATGTCCTGGGAAATCTGAGAGTGAGTAATGTTCCAAACATCCCATTGTGTACCCATTACGCATTTGTATTTATCTCAACCAGCCTGTCATTGTAAATCAACCATCACCGTCTCGCATGGGCTCAAAAAGCTGCCTGACGAAGTCAAAAGAGCTTTGCCACTCTGCCACAGCTGGATAAAGCTATTAACTTGAAAAGGACAAAAAGGATGATGACAATAACACTTCGAGTCCTGGTCGAGGCAGCTTTAGCCTACAGTCTGATAAGATCACTGTGGAATGAGTGAATGTGACTAATAATCGTTCAAAAGCGTAAGAAAAGAAGGGTGCTCAGGCCTCGAGTGATTCCCAAGGTTTGTCATGTTTACTCTGGGGATCGGAGAATAGATATAGACATCTGTAAGCCATCTTATCATGGCTGGGTGACAGATTGCCAGGGTGAGATTTCTCAGAGGGCAGTTAAAACGCACTATGCAATGGGGCGTCTTCATTAAACAAGCCACAAACAACTGTCTGGTGGCACGCACTAACTTCACAAAAACAGTAAGAGACTGCAGATTCGGAACCGTCCTATAATGACCAAGTTTGATTTAAATTACTATATAAAAAGTCCAAATATCAGTTCCAGGATATTCACGGGATGACCCTCTTTCACGCATTTTTGTTTCAAAAGAATGTAATTTGCAAAAACATTAAAGGGTTAGTTCACCCATACATTTAAATTCTGTCATCATTTACTCCAAACCCATAAGACTCTCATTCATCTTCGGAACACAAATGATGATATTTTTAATAAAATCTGAGAGATTTCTGTCCCTCCATTGAAAGCTACCACTTTGACGCTTTAAAAAGTTCTTAAAGAAATCGTAAAACGAATTGAGTGGTTTAGTCCAATTTTTCTGAAGAGACACTATTACATTCTAATCTGAAAAGATTGAATTTAGCCTTTTATTCACATATAAACTTTCATCAACTCACACATCAGTTATGGTAAACGGAAGCTCAAGTATGTTTGCTTGACGTGCGAGAACCAATGAGGTTCATTCTCATGTGTTAGGCAGCATGTTTAAGCTTCGTAACAACCAATGAGATTTCATCTTGTGCGTCAAGCATGTACGGTTGAGCTTCTGTCTGTGTTCACTGATCAATGTTTATATGTGAATAAAAGCCTAAATTCAATCTGTTCATCAAAATTTTGACTAAACCACTCAATTCATATGGATTATTTTTATGAACTTATGAATTCATATGGATTATTTTTATGAATTTATGAACATCTCTTTATGAAATTTTTGAAGTGAGAAAGTGGTAGTTCAGAAATCGCTCAGATTTTATTAAAAAATATCTTCATTTGTGTTCCAAACATGAAGGAAAGTCTTACAGGTTTGGAACGACATGAGGGTGAGTAAATGATGACATAATTTTCATTTTTGGGTGAATTAACCATTTAATACTAAAAGATGCTGATTCAATGTACCTACCGATCCGAAGAGTGTTCCCTTTTTGGACATAGCTAAGTACAGGCCGGTGCTGACAGATTTGATGGCGACAACTCCCACACTGACAGATCGGATTTCCATCAGACCTGAGGAGGGGAAAAGGGAACAGAAGTCTGGTTTAGAAAGGGTGAGTTTCTCCATCAAAAGCCACTCTATCATTACTGATTAGAAAACCAGGCATCCATATGCTCAAGGGATGTTTTTTTTTTCTTTTCCCAGGACAAGAAAAAACAGGACACACTACAATAGGCCAGTTTGAATGATGCTCTTTGTGAATCCAGCAAGAACAACCTAGATTTCCAGACATGGTTTTCTTTAAAACACATGTGGCACTTATGTGGCATAATGAACGAAAGTGTAGAAAACGACAAAATGCTAGACTGATGTTATGGGCAGTGTTGGGGGTAACACTTTGATGTTACGAATACAATTTCAAGTAAATTAACATTTTATTTTCTGACAAACTGCCATTTGTAGCTGACAAAATAATTTGATTTCCATGGTGATCAATGCATGAACAATTTTGGTCAAAGATAGTGTTTCGAAAATATTAATACATTTATGTTGCAAAAAAAAAAAAAAAAAAAAAACCCTCTTTTGCTTAGTATTGACAGTATGTTTACACATGCAAACTAGGTTAGGTGGATAAACATCCTCAACCCCATCTTGCAAGAAAATTTAGCAATTTTATAAGTGTGTAATTTCATGAGAATTTTTTTGATAAGATTAGTATGAAAATGTATGATTTGTATGACATTTCGTTTCACTCTATACCTGTATAAGGCTGGAATGACAATAAACCCTTTCTAATCTCTCTCTAAAAACAAGTATTAAGCTTCATCCCTAATCCACCCCAAAACTTACCCCTCAGTTGGGCGAGAGCAGATCGTACAAAAACATACAAATGAGATCTTATAAGAATTTAAGAATTTGCAACAAATCAAAATAGTTACAAATTGTCATGAGTTTGTGTTGACATTTTTTTTTTTTTTTTGTCTATGCGAAAAGGAAATGGCACAATCTAAAGAAAAATGTTTGAGACCAAGTTTAAGGGGCCATTCACAGAATGCATGTTTTTCCAATATTTTTCAGTTTTCTATGTATTTTTCAACATGGACGTCTTTGACTGTTGCACTCATGTCTTTTGCAAAGTCTCCCACAGCACTGTGTTCTTAAAGGGTTAGTTCACCCAAAAATGAAATTTCTGTAATTAATTACTCACCCTCATGTCGTCCCAGATCCGTAAGACCTTCGTTCATCTTCAGAACACAAATTAAGATATTTTTGATGTAATCTGAGAGGTATTTGACTCGTCCATAGACAGCAGTATAATCAACACTTTCAAGGTCCAGAAAGGTACTAAAGGCATCATTAAAACAGTCGATGTGACTGCAGTGGTTCAAGCTTAATTTTATGAAGCGACAAGAATACTTTTTGATACTTTTTAAAGTTGAATAAAGTAGTTATTTTTGTTTTGCTTTTGCGCACAAAAAGTATTCTCGTCACTTCATAAAATTAAGTTTGAACCACTGTGGTCACGTCGACTGTTTTAACAATGTCTGTAGTACTTTTCTGGACCTTGAAAGTTGTGATTATATTGCTGTCTATGGACAAGTCATATACCTCTCAGATTTCATCAAAATTATCTTAATTTGTGTTCCGAAGATGAACGAAGGTTTTACAGGTGTGGAACGACATGATGGTGAGTAATTAATGACAGAATTTTCATTTTTGGGTGAACTAACGCTTTAAAAACGTGCCGTTCAAGGTAAAATAAGTAAAAAAAAAATCTTGAGACTTTTTTTTTTCCATTCCACTGTTCTGCGTTTCACATAATCAATTGAAAATGTGTGAATGGCCCCTAAGCCAGCTAACGAGGGGGAAAAAAGTAACACAAAAGTAATTAAAACATGTTACTTGCCATAAAAATATAAATTTAATGTAATTAGTTTGCTCTTATGAAAAGTAACGTTTTTTATGAAATCAAGTAAAGTTCTTCTAATGCTGTTTTTGCTCTAAAATGGAGGTTGGCCCTTTGTCATGACAATAGGTCAGATTGTTTTGGTGATGACCTCAGATTGTCCTGAAAATCTGTGAAAAAGATTTGAATGCTTCCCAAGAGCATTCCTCTCCATGACATCACATACTTCTTAATGTCTGATGTTATCTGTCGAGAGCACCCATAACTTTTAAGGCTCATAAAAAGCAGTTTTAAAAGAAAAAAAAAAAAAAAGACAAAACGCTGCGAACCATTTGGTGTCAGCTGGGTGCCTAGCTCTCTATAATACTGCAAGGGGAAACGGCGCAGACAAATCAGCTGTTGACTTTGGACAAGGACTGTAAACACTGTAACACATCGAGGTGCTGAATGAGATGTTGACCTAGCGCCAGTTGGGAAATGAACACACACACACACACACACACACACACACACACAAAACACAGGAAGGCAGTTCTGTTGAACACATGTGTTGCAGGTGGCAGACCGAAGAACTTGGGTTTGGGAGTCTGGTTAAAGCTTTTCAGCTGTGACTGAATAAACCCTCGCCGAGCAGGTGTAGTCATTTCTCAACAGCCATTTCTTCCAGTTTAAACTCATTGACTAATTATCATCCGAAAATTTGTGACACTTCCTGGGATGAATGTACTTGTTGAATTATACATGTTTTATTATTTTTCTGTTCTATCAGAAAAACTTGGAAAACGGAATAGAGAATGTAGTGACAGAGTAATATCCTTGGCCGTATGTAATTTCCACTGGGTTTGGAAATGAAATGAGATGGAAGATACTGCACCAATTTAATGTCCCTATATAACAACCATCTATCCTTCATGATTGTTCATATGCATTTTTGTGGTAAGCTCTACAAGCAAAAATCAAACAACATTCAAGTCTAACTAGCTTTC
Source organism: Ctenopharyngodon idella (assembly GCF_019924925.1). Lineage (NCBI taxonomy): Eukaryota > Metazoa > Chordata > Actinopteri > Cypriniformes > Xenocyprididae > Ctenopharyngodon > Ctenopharyngodon idella. The sequence continues at coordinate 11,678,939 of NC_067229.1, forward strand.
CATGATATTCTTGAAATGCTCCATTTTTTAATACATTTTATTTATACATTTATTTTTTAGATTATTATAGCATAGGTCGTATTTACATTTACATTACATCTATAAATTTGGCAGATGCCGCAAAGCAACTTACCATGTATTCTATGTATGCATTATAAAAAATCAAATGTAATAAAACTTAGAAAATGCAAGAAAAAAAAAAAAAAAAAAAAAAGATAAATAATAAAATTTAAAAATTAAAAGAAAAGAAATTCACCTGGCAAGTATGAGAAGACTAGTACAGTTGACAGGCAACAGAAAGTGACATGAAATCGTTTTCCTTGTAACAACAGAGAAGTATAAGGTAAATAATATCTTTCTTCATATATGGGTAATGTAGTCCATCATTAGGACATGCTGATAGACCATTCCGGTATACAGCTGCAACCTCATTCAATAATGTTTGTGCTTTGAAGGCCAATATGTTATTTCCTTGACGTGTTTACAAACATGGTAGCTTTGGTGATGGACGCGTGCAAACGGCTCATAAGACATCCAGCCAGTCCCCCAGATGACTGGAGCTCACATTGAGTTTATGAGCAATGGTCGAGTCAAATGAAAAGCACCGGTGTCTGAAGTAAGTGCAGATACTTATTAGCTGCTTAAAGGTGTGAGTCAAGTCCAATTTAGGAAAACTTCCTAAATAAAGGACTGACTCAGAGTTGTTTTATTTAATTCTTTATATTCTTCTTTATTTTATTCTTTACCATTATTTGAACCAACCTCAGTTGAACCACAGTTGAGAAAATCCGATAGATATTCTGTGCGGATTTGTCAAGGTGAAACTATTAAAGTTCTTGATGCATGACCAAACACCTGTAGAGCCAAGTTGAACCTTTATTAATCTTTATTCCCTTTGAAAATGTCCTCTATTGTGTCCTAAGCTCGTGGTCTCTGGAGTGTTCAGGGAATTACATTTTTCATGAAAATGCCCAGTTAAACACAACCTAAAAACCTTGAAAGAAGTAAAGTACTGCAAAAGTTAATTTTTTTTTTTACAGTGAAACCATAGTCCGAATCTCGACAAAATGACTCAAATAAGATCAAGTAGTGAATCAAACACATACGACTGTGAAACCTGTATCAGTGGAGTAATATGGCAATGTTATTGTGTAGTTAAAAATACACCATTATGCTTTTTGTCAGTAGTATTTCTTTTTTTTTTATTTTAATGAAAGAATTATGCAAGATGCTAAACAATTGCCAGTGAGATTTGTAGGCGAGAATAATTTCAAACAATAGTTTGTTTTCATCTCATCTTCGGGAAACTCTCTTGACCTTTGACATGTTTTGGCCGGAGTTGGCAATAAGCCGCTTGAACTATTACAAGCAAAATCCTCATTTCTACAGACTTAGTCAAGTGTTGACTACCCATTCTTCCCATCTCACATGTAACTTCTGAAAGCCCTTTGCACAGTCTTTTTACTCTTTCACTTTTGCCTTAATCTCCAACCCTTTACTTTCTGGAAGTGAGCCCATCTTCAGATCATTCAGCCCTTTTTTGACATTGAAAGCAAATCATTTAAAAAAAAAAAAAAAAAAAAAAAAAAAAAGCAGGAAGGAGCTCTCAAAGCGATTCCTTTGTCAGAATTATCGTCGGGTGAGAGGAGCAGAAGGAGGAGTTGGTGGAGAACGCGGGATGTAGATGCTGGTAATAAGGAAAGCCAGGGCGGAGGTCAGGAGGTTCCTAAAATTATGTTTCCTTCAACTGCCCCTTTGCTCCCAAAAGGCCTTTGTTACCTACCTGAGATTTGGAAGCTGACAAGGTCTCATTAATGACCCGGCTTTTGTCACACAGAGCAAAGTTCCACCCACATCAATTAAAAGAGAAGGAGGGGGTCGACAGGGTGAAAGATGGAGCTAAGTTTCTCCTGCGAACTCCCTCCCTTACGTGCTTTTTAAAGAGGGTCTTTAATTTCCCAGGTTGCCCCCTCCAGCAGCCCTCTCTGGCCTGTCGCCCCTTCGGGTGAAAGCCTGGGAATCTCTTGTGTCCAACTGGGTGCTTGTAGTTGATTGACGTACCTTTTCAATTTTTTCACAGTTTGCTTTCTTCCTTTAGAGGGTCCTGATGTTGTTTTTTCTCCTTTTCTTTCCTAACCCTTTTCAGATCACAACCTTTTCATGCTGGGTCCTTATTGCTGTGCCTAATGGCCGTGACCAGCACCTTTGATCAGATCAGCCTCCTCCTAGGTGCTCTTGAGCCGAATGAACTCTAGGCCTATGTGTGTGGGATGAGCGTTCAGGCCGTGAGCCCACCCTAGTCACTGCTGCTTTAAACAGCTTGAGTTTCAAGTGTGCGGGTAACCGCTCTGCCCTACTTTTGGACCGTGTTACATTCAAAATTGAATTTTCACCTAACACTGGTGCCCTGGGGAAAAAGGTTATCATCTGATGCTATTACTAGTCCTAGACGGAATGTGCAGGCTTTTTTATCACAAGTTTTCTGTACTGAATTTGACTAAAGATGTATGAAATTAACTTTTTATTGTATTTTTGATCAAATTAATGCAGCCTTGGTGAATATAAGAGACTTCTTTCAAAAACACTAAAAAAAAATGATAGTTTTTTCTATATATACGTTTTTAAATAGGTAATTTCATAATGGTTTTAATATGCTGGTCTCTAGATATTTTTGGGGGCCCTCCTTGGATGCAAGTCTAATGTTTATTTTATGTTTTCAGAAGGGTTCAGGTAATTTTATAATGGTTTAAATCCAGAAATTAGGTATAAACTACCATTTTAAAACTTGTCCTGGCATGACTGAGCTAAAGCTACACAATGACCACAGATGTGGTCAAATGACTTCACTTGTATGAAGAAATGGCTTCTGCGGGGTTGTTAAATTTATGAGCCAATTAACAACTGAATGATCCTGAAAGTACAGTGAAAGCAGCTGAGAAGCTCCAGCCTGTGTTTACAGACATGCATCATAACTATACGAATACGTCTATGACACATGTCTCTTCCACACTCACAAATCTACACTGCTACTTTTTCATTTCTGGAAGACTCTCCATATACCTACACACCACACACATACAGTACATACAATGGCAGATTGTCAAAATGACCCTGGAACTGTCCTAGCATACTAATATAACTTCTCTATGTTTCAGTATTTAGTGCAATTTTCCACCTTGGCTTCGTATTACTATATATTATTCAAATTACGTAAGTCTGTCTAGGCGTTAAAGTCTATAGTAATGATTCCCATGTCTTATTTAGATCCCATGACACCCTACACAGCCATAAACATAACTTATGATTGTTATTGATGTAATAAATGTGTACAGCTAAGCTGTTTATAATAACAGTTTCCAAGCTCCCTCTAAGCTGAATGTGTGGAAAAAAGCTAGACATTTCTTGACATTTCGACACTAAATAAACTGAAGCTGTTTCAACTGCAATTGATTTTCAGTTTGAAACGGAATGTATAAGAAGTTATTAATTCACAAGATAAATCGCTTTTAAGTTCAAATAGTTTGAGAAAAATCTGGCCTTCTAGATAACTTAGCAATATGTAATATATACGGTGGCTCTTAAAATATATACGTTTTTTTGTCACACTAAAAAAAATGTCTAAATGTTAAAATATTAGTTACAGAATATCCAATTTGTTTGAAATGTTTTGCCTGGAAAGTGTATTTGGGTAAAATAAAATAATAATCATTTTTGGGGGCCAAAGAAATGCATAATGATTTTTGCTATTTAGAAGCAGGACAATGGTTTGTTCAGATGTACTCGCTTGCATTTGGGTCTGTTCTGACAGCGAAAATGGTAAAAGAAAAGGGATGAAAGAAACAACGAGAGTGCAAAGAAAAGACGTGGCTGAGGCGATTCTTTGCCTGGCCTGATTTCTCTCTTCGTTCCCACATTCTTGCCATCTCCAGGGGGTGGGGTGGTGTGTGTTAAACTACGCTGGCTTTGATAACATCAGTCTTTCTCATCCTATTAGTCTGCTATCCATTGCACCAGAGGCCTGCGTGTGAGGTAAACATGCTCTTTTTCACAATTAAATTGGTCGTTAAATAGATTTTTCAGCAATAATAAGCCTGAATAAGAGGCGCTGCGGTCTTGGTACAGTTACTATACAAGAGTAGAGAACCACCAACAATACTTTTTTTTCCTTAGTTAAAAACACTTTTTCCAAGATACACATCCTTAAGAAGTTTTAATGGCCGATATTAACCTTTTTTTTTTTATTTTTTTTTTTTTAAATAAAACACTAAAATCAGTTTTTTGAAACACTACAAGTGAATTTAGGCATCACAGCTTAATAAAATACTTTAATAAATACTAATAAAATACTACATTAATGTACAGTATAAAAATGATTATTCATTTTGAGATTTGCTAAAGATTACATTTAACAGCGTTGCGAATTATATTTTGCGACAAATTATTAGTGTTTTTAAAAATTGACTAATTGCTTAAATATCAAATATCAGTGATACAGATTAAAAAATGTCTAAACTATCGGTATATAATATAATTCACGCCTGGATGGCACTAATGCAGCACACATGCATTTCTCTCTACTGAGATATAATATGGAGTAATATTGGCATGTTTCAGACAACATGAACAAAAGCAAAAAGCAAAAATAGGAACTATTGCCATAGTTCATATAAAAGGTGATGAAATCTGCACCATGTTTTAAAAATAAAATCAAATAAAAAGATTTTTGACCATGTCACACACATTGAAGTTAAATAACTCTGCCAAGCATTTACTGTCCAGTCTCATAAATGTCCATTGGCTGTAATGTGAAACATCTGTTTCAGACTTGGTCTTTACTTCTCGCCATGTGTTTCATAGGGCTCCAGTATAATAAAGTGCATGTCATATTCACTCAAGCTGTACTGAATAAAATAAAGAATAATAATAAAAAAACAATATTTAATTCTATGCACCAAAGGGTCATGGTTGGAAAATGACATTTATCCTTAATACTGAAACTGATCTACAGTTCTTTATCCCAAATACTCATAGAAAAAGGCTTAGCTGTGAAGATACTTTTAATGCTACATCATACAGTATGAAAATTGTACAATATGAAAGATATGAAAGTAGAATGGATATTTGCTAATAATTACAATGCAGATTAAAGATTAATGCAGTGTTATTAAATTATTATTGTTTTTAAAGATGAACTTTAAATGAATGTTAGATGACTGTAAAGGTATTTAAAGTGTTAAATTATGGGTTATAAATATGTACGATTAAACATCCACCGATAACCGATATGGTACCGATATAGTGTGCATCCCTAGGCGGTGCTTATAGAGAAGCCGCTCAGTTGCTATTGTGTTGGCAAGTGAGGTTGTGCAAATTTGAACCACAAGCATCAAGGCACTTTAACTCAGTTGAGAGTCCATTATCACACTCATTTGCCAGGGTTGCACACTTGGGTGACGTTCCCTCTCACACAATTCAGAGCTTTTACAGTTTCAGGGGCCTGCCCTTGGCCTCGTTTTGCTTTTATGGCTCGCTGAATGCAAGCTCTGGGGATTAGCCAGGTCCTTCAAAGGCCATTAGAGCCAGTGACAGGTATCCCATTACCCCCCGCACACAGAGAGACGGCCCAGGTGAGAGGCACAGAGGCCAGGAAGGAGAGCAGGGGTCAGACGGGGACAAAGCAAGACTTAGCTAGGGCCCCATGTCTCTTTCTGTCAGTTTGTCTGCCTTGTCTAAATTTACAGATGGCTCTTTCTGTCACTGATGTTGTAGAAGTGTTTCATTTTTGTAAATGTGTGAAGTTGAAGGTTGAAAGACACAAAACATTTTTTAAAAAAAAGAGCACTTTGCTGGACTTTAATCAGGGATTTGTATTTGCATTGAATTGTGTGGCATCATTTACACATATTCAACTAATTACAGTTGCACAAATGGCTAAATCTGTGCAAATGTATTGGTTCATTGATATTCAAATGACTGATCTGTCTGGGACGAACTAGCTGAGTAACTTTTTTCACATTGTTACATGCGTGTATGAAATGTGTTTAAAACACTGATCTTGAGAT
>NC_067229.1:11690000-11747500 GCF_019924925.1 Ctenopharyngodon idella
ACGTATGTGCGTCATTCGCAAACTTGTAATTTCATACTAAAAAGTTTTTTATATATTGGGATTTTATCAATTAAAAGCTGCCAAAATCCACTGTCACATTACTTCCTGCAGAGCACAATATTAATGAATTAAAATATCGATGGTAGAAAGTAGTTTAGATTATGTGATCAAAGTCTTTCAGTGGTAGCCATAGGAATCCTCAGGCAGATAAAGGGCGGGCCTGTTTTTAGTGACTCATTTTATTGCTGTTTTTTTACAACTCAATCAGCTGTATAAGAGTGTAAAGACATGTACTGGGTGTGTGTCACATTCTTATCGTGCCATATTTTATAAGGAGTTTCCTTAGATTTTAGGTCTGATCAGAAACTTGAGCTTGCAACACCCAAAAGACTATCCTATTCACTATTCTTTTATTCTTTTTCACTTCAATTATTGATGTATCATTATAAATAGACAAATGATAAATAGCATCAATTTAGGACACCAGAACATGAGGTGAACCACTAATAAATACATTAGACTTGCAAGGAAACCCAGTGGGAGACTTACAGCAGAAGTCAATATTTCTGACTAAGAGAAATCAGCTTAATAAGTCTGCATTTCGACTTCTGATATTTATCCCAAAACGGCAGTTATATAAAACGATATAATGTGACTGGCAAAGAATGTTTTAATCTCAAATTGTTATAAATGGATGCATGGGAATCCCACAGTAGTCGCTCAGAGTCTCCAAGATACACCGTCTGGGTTAACCTAAGCTTGAAGTTGAACAGCTTTAATCAAAAGGTCAATTCAGAGCGACTACAGTCCCAAGAGGGTGCTCCAATTTGCTGCCTAGTGCCTGAACCTAGTCACAATGAGACTGAGTCTGTCTGTCTGTTTAATTTCGCTTCAGAGCCAAGAGAGGTGGACTGTGTTGGCTTTGGCAGATGTTAGTCAGCATATGGCACTGCATGATTTAGCCAAGCTGTGGGTTCCCAACTGATCTAATTAATACTTGTTTTACATCCCTCACAAAAAGTTATAATAATAATAACAGTGCTAATGACTTCTCATTCAGGAAAAAATGGTCTCGGGTCAATTTTCTGCAAACGTTACCGTTTGGATAGCGAAGATGAGAGAAGCTGAGCAATGCCTTCTGAACCATAAGACTGCCTGTCAGTAATTACACTGCTGGGTATATAAAGTGCTTAACCTTTAAATGTAAATATATTTTACATTAGTTGAGTCATCACAAGACTAGGCACAGTTTTATTTTGTTATCGTTGGCTGTTTTTGTGATCTCATCAGAGATTACTTGATTCAAACTGACACTCTGTGACTCAATAAGTACATTTAAATGTGCTTTAAAAGTTTGATTTCAGGCAGGCTAAAGAAATAATTTGTCATTTTAAAATGTCACATAAGCATTTCAGTTTGACTGAAATCATGCCAGCTGGATTTTTGCAAAGTTGGACTAATAGACCTAGATAATGTGATTATAGCCTTGGGATTGTGCGCATGAGAAGACAGAGACAGACATGTACACTTAGTGAAATGTTAAAAAAGTTCTGTTTTTGTTAATATTCTTGCTATGAATGAAGCACGGCTCACACAGAAGTCACTTTCAAACCAAGCATCTTTCTGTTGGTCAGTGTGGCAAATTCTACCAACTTGAACTCACTGAACTCATGCAAAATCTGCATGGGGAAATCTTTCGCCCTCATGTGAAATTCCAGATTGTGTGGATACCTATTAGCCATAGTAGGATTACTGATTGCACGTTCCTAAAGTCCACTGCCGATTCAACCAGCCGGCAAAGGCTTAAGTAGTTTTACTCAGCCTCTTTGCACCTAGCAGTCTTTTTATCCATTCATGACATCAAAACTGGCCTTTGGAAAGAGACGAGGTTAGAGAAAATAGGACATTTTAGCTCTGCCACTCTCAGAGTGTGTGTCAGTTTCTGTCTTTTTCACTTTCCCAGTGTCAAAAACACCTGGCAAGAGATGGATTTCGAGCATTTTCTCACTACTCTGGACCACTGTCCATCGGAAGGATTAAAAAGGCTGGATTTGTAGGATTTCTTTTTTCCTGGCACCAAAATCTCCAAGAGGCCCCCACAGGCTAAATGTAAGCAAAATTCCCAGACTTTCCAGAAGCGTCTGGAATCACCTAGCACCCAGGTGCCCTTACCACTTAAACTGTCACAGACCAGGAGCTTCACTACTATACTTATGAAAGGTCCTTAGTAGAGTACATACGCCCTCTCTCACTCCTTAACACATTTGTTAAGCCAAGTACTTTACGGTCTCATCTCATTTCGATACTTTTGGAGGACTGTTAATTCCGTTTCTGAATTCAGTGGTTTGTAATCAAAGAACATTTTGTAATTTTTCGGAATTCTAATAAAACACGTATACGGACCCGATATGGTAATATAATATAATATTGTGAATTTATTTTCACCTCCCATGAATTCTCCAGAATTCAGTCAAGCACAATCTCTCCTCTGTGGCCTCTAGTCGTCCATGAACTGACAGTCTCTCTTTTTGAAATATGTTTTAAATAATTCCACAATATATTCAGAACGGGTGGATGATTTTCTTCCCGTGACTCGGGTCCAAGCTCAACACACCTATGAAATCACGGCAAGGGAAAACTGTAACATCTAAAGCAAGATGCAGAAAAGTGAGGGGAAACTTGGTAAACATGACACAACTCTTGTAAATACAGCTGAAATGGAAGAAGGAGAGCAAGAGAAAATGAGAGACGAAGGGAAAGACCTGGCAAACTGCAAAGTGGCCATATTTCAGCAAAAGTGACTTTTCTGATTATGCCTGTCGCATGACTTTATTTCCTTAAGCACAGTGTTGTTGCCTGGACTCAAGTCAAGCATTTGATGTCCTCAACCACATACGCCCTAGACTTCAACAGTGTTCTTTTTAAAGCCAAATGTTAAGGGGAAAAAAAGAGCTAAGATGGTTTTGTCATCCTGCAATATTTTTGAAGTACCTGCAACATGAAAAGTGCAAAAGAAAACAACTTTGGCCAAGACAAAATCCTTTAACAGAATGGACAGGAAACGGATTAAGATTAATCTACTTTCTTACTCACCAACCCACTTTAGTTATCAAGTGGCGGTTGATGGTTAGTTACCTTTGAAGTCTGATTGACATCTCCATTCTTTTTCTTTCCACTCATTTCTTTCCCATGCATTTTAGAGAAAACTTGTTAAACTACATTACTACGTTTGTTAGTTGTTAGAAAAACATGATATCTGAAGAAACTTACAACATTAATTTCATGGATAACTTGCCTTGAGCAAAATGGACTAAGTTGCCAAATTGAAGGCCATTTTTGATAGAGTAACAGGTGGATCTCACACTAGTGCATGGGTCTCCACAAAGTTTGGCTGGTTAGCTTGTTAGCCCTCACTGGTAGATGGTAAAACTACACCATTATGTGTGCAAAATGCATCTCTCACCTTGACAGGTGAGGCAAGCAACATATAAACTGTAAATATTTCATTATACTGTAGTAAAAGATTTAACACTAACCAATTTTTTAAGAGCTTGTAAAACCATGAAATTGACAATTTTTTTCTTGTCTGCTGCCTTTAATGTCAAGCTTACATATCGGCAGAATAGTTGCTAGCAAAGGGATTGGGACTGTGTCTGTTTTTGTACTGCCAATAGCCAATAAGCTCTGTTAGGACATCAAGCACTTCTACCACCCTTCATTTGCACTCACCCCCAACTGTGAAATAATAGTCAAATAAGCTTGTTTAGTTTGCATTAGGTGGCCATAAACTGTGAACGATGAGAATCTTATTGCAGTTGATTGACATCGATCTACTTTGAATCCTGAAACTTCAAAGTGCTTGTTCCACACTGTAAAAAATGAATGTGATTTTAACAGTGTATTGTAAAAACGCTACGGAAAAAAAATGTAAATAGGTTAACAGTAAGTTCCAGTACTATATACAGGGGAAAAACTGTAAAAGCTCTTACCAGACATTTTATGTAATTTTCACAGTAAAATGCTGTAAATTTTACAATTTTTAGAAGTAAAAAAAAAACAAATCAATGTATAATTTACAGTCAAAAACTGTAAACTGATATTCCCACAATTCCCTGTGTGACACTCCATATTTGAAAGTATTTTGTTTAAAAAAATCATGTTTCTTAATAGTTTTTGTTATCAGTTGTGTACATTAGGGTTTTATGTTACATCTTCTGTTGTTTAATGAATGTTTATTGCATTATGTAAGTGTTGTGGGTTACCATGATGGTGTTTTGCGTTTGCGTGAATGACTCTTTGCACCCTCTTTACATTAGCATATACTTCAGCTCGTGGAAAAGCTACTTGTGATGAACTCTGATTCTTCATGTGGCTTTCTCTTTTACCACCTGAATTATTAGTACCACCAGTAGATGTTAAAGGTACAAAACAGATTTTAGTAGTAGTATGGATTGTTGAATTTACTTGTCTACATTCAAATTTTCTTGTTTGTAAATTACAGTTTTATACTGTAAAATTGACAGTTTGTTCTGTAAATGTGTTTACAGTTTTTCTGTATTTTTTACAAAATTATTCTGGCAACCACAGCTGCCAAAATTATTTTGTAAAAACTACAGAATATTTTTTACAGTGCATTCAGCACCTGGACAAAAACAAGCTTCAGGAATTGGAGCCAAAGCAAGGCTAGTTTGTAGCCGGTTAAGCTCTGAAATCATTTGCACAATTATGTAAGTCATTTCCTCCAGGTCATGGTGCTTAATTTTGTCCTGGCTCAAGCAGTGCCATCTATAATTATTTTGCTAACAAATGAAACTTGAGCAATATTCCAACCATGCTGTTATTAGCCCATTTACAACCCTTTAAAGGAATCCCCAGCAGGAGAATTAGTGAATTAAGTATGAAAGCTCTCAAAAGTACTATAAATGTCTATTATTCAATGCAAATGCAATAATATCCACTGCATCCTTTTACCTCTCAATCTCTCTTTCAGTCCTTTGCATCGAAGCCTCTTCCCTCAGCTGTTCCAGTTAGCAGTTCACTGGGACTGATACAATATTTTCCTACCTCAATTAGCCAAGGGCCCGTTGACTAATTCCAACTGTTTTTGCACCTGAGAGTTTGGGAGCGGGAGTTGGAAAAAGTGAGAAGGAGAGTCACTGCGGGGCTGTTTGGGCAACGCAGCAGTGTTGACGGACGCTGAGGGCTAAGCAGAGGACAAGGTGGACAGCAGCAAAGCAACACCAACAAGATCAATGCAAAACGCAGTTCTGATTCTGAATTTGCTGAATCAAGTCATAATACCTGTATTTCAAAGCCCTTTTTGTGAAAATCTAAAATTTCCTCTACTGTGAACCCTGAAAGGAAAGGGAAACCAAGACAATATTGAGAATTTCTGTGACGCTAGTAAATGCAGGATACCTTTCTGTGAAGGGGACCCTCTTTGCCAAAAAAGTCCTTAATTCAGGGACAGGAAATGAGAGGATGGTAAGTAAACGTGCAAGCAAATTGCTTTTGAGGGCTGTACAATTTCACTCAGCTGTATTAAGCACAAGCATCTAAGCTGATCGGAGACAGCCATGGAGAGCAGAAACTCATAAACAAATGTCATGCAACAGTTAAGATCTGCTCAGTGGCAGAGCAGTTAAAGCAACTTTCCTGGAAAAAAGTCTGACTCACTCTGTTTTGCAACAACACACATACACAACAGCCAGGGTCAACCCACCATGACCCAGACCAGTTAAATCCCATATTCAAATGAACGGAAAGCCACTGCTAAACCCTGACACAGGATGACATAAAGTAAAACTCCAGCTGAAAAAGTATAAAGATAATGGAACCAAATTGGGAGGTATAGGGAAGAAGTGATTTGTAAGGAGCATGGGATGACCCTGATGACAGGCACATCTGGTTGATTTATCAGTGAAGGCTTTCTACCAACTGCACCTGCTTTTTTATCCATCCATATGGCAGTTTGGCCAGAAGCTAGTTATTTTACTTTATAGCATGTTAAATATGGATATTTTTCTTACTCAAAACACATCGCTTCACTTCAGAAGGCCTTTATTAACCCCCTGAGCCGTGTGGAGTATGTTTATGACGGATGGATGCACTTATTTGAGCGTCAGACCCGTGAGCCCCACTCATTGCCATTATAAAGCTTGATAGCATCAGGGTGTTTATTAATATTTCTCCGGACTGTATTCGTCTGAATGAAGAAAGTCATATACACCTAAGATGGCTTGAGGGTGAGTAAATCATGGGGTAATTTTCATTTTAAAGTGAACTAATCCTTTAATTGTACATATTAATACATGCTCTAAAGTACTAATATGCACCCCTTAGGGGTACAAAGTCATCCCTTTAAGGGTACTGGACCAGTGACAAGCTGCTGTACACCTAAAAGTATATTACGCATTTTTTCTGACAGTGTGCAGAACATTTTAAGATTCTAGAAAAAAAAAAAAACACTTATGTTAAATACATGTTAAACTTATATAGAGAAACTGTACTTAACTGCAAACAAAATATACAGTTGTGATTACATTTTCCTTTTAAAAATTAAGGACTTGCTGTTCAGTTTTGACAAGTTAAATCCTCTCCTGTTCAACCGATCCCTTATTTAAATACAGAAGTCAGATTCTGCCTAGGAGTAAAAAATAAAACAGGTAACTGATATACAATACATAAAAAATAAAATAAAGATATAATATAGATATAAAGTCACAGTAACAAGAAGTCACTAGTAACAAGAAAATGTCACATTGTGAAACATTAAGTCACAAGATAAGATAAGTTGCAATTAGGAGATATAAAGCTGCAATCTGAGAGATAAAGTCACAATTACCTTTTTATTTATTTTTTAACTCTGAGACAGACTTCCATATTTCAAATCGTAGTATTTTGTGGGCCAATATAACAGTGAAGGACCTTCACTTTCCCATTAAGTGTTTTACATATTATAAATCCTACCTAGCAACACCTTTGGACATACTTGTAATAAAAAGTCTGACTCTTCAAGGAGAGGACTAAAAGTGCCATAAAACACAAATGATAAGAGAGTCGATGAAAGATCGTAAAGACCAAATGGGCCCCACTCCCTTTCTGCAGGAACACATGAATAAAGAAAAACACTGGGTGTCTACTCACTGTCAGCGTAATTCTTCCGACGGGTGCCATCCACCTTGCCCGTCTTGTCTATGCAGAGAAAGAACTTGTTGGCGGAATAGAGGCGTCGCAGGCGAACGTCACCCTCTAGGTGGTTGTAGCTGCGCGTGTGCCGCTCCAGAGTCCAAGAGCAGTTTGTGCCCTGTGCCAGCACATGAAGGGGGTCATGCCCCAGTGCAGGTGGGCAACCTCCAAGAGCAGAGCAAACCAGAAAGAGTAAGGACAGGCATACCAGGGAATAAGGATAAGAAGGGAGGGCTGAGCCAGAGAAGCTGAGGTCGAAGTGGAGACCAGCGGTAGTAGGTGTCCATTTGCACATGATGGGTCAGACTCCCAAGGTGCACCTTGCACAAGTAGTCGGCATGATGCTGGTCTTCGCTGGGCGCTCTGCCTCACACAGACCCCGTTAGCAGGAACATGGGAAGAGAAGGTAAAATATCTTTGAAAAAAAAAAAAAGTGACCAACTTCAAATTTGAATGTTTCTCTTTGGTCTTGTAACTAGCGCTCTGCTGGTTTGCTCTTCAGAATGATGAATGAAAGCTCTGCAATTCCATCCTGAAGAAACGTCTTGATCTTGTTAGATTGTCCTAGAGCATCCAGGTCCTGAGAGCCTGTGTCCTGTGTGATGGCTGCACCTTGCAGGGCTCTCTCCTCTCAGCCAGAGGCAGAGCAAGGTGAAACGTGAGGCTGTGCCTCAGAATGAGCTGAGTTGAATGAGTGTATTTGAATGAGTGAGAGAAAGAAAAATTCAAAGAGACTACCAGGAGAAAGAGAGGATAAGATAGAGGTGGTAGTGAGAGCAAGTCTGACGGACTGAACAAGGCAGTAAAGCTGTAAATGGGTGTCTTTCTCTCTCTCACTCTCTGTGCCTTGCTGTCTGCCTGCTCTTTGGTGGGGTGGCTCAGTTCTTTCCTGCATTTTATTCAGGGCAGGGCTTGCATCTGGGGGACTTAGGAGATGGGTGGGGCCTGGATTATTCATAATCATTTCAAGTGAATGTCACTCTTAATATTGTTTACCTTTTACCATACTGTCATTCATTTCCCTTTAGGAAATTGTTCATCCTCAGATGTGCCGTATCATTTTACATCCCATCCTGAACCAAAATAAACTGTTGCCATCACATGTAATATACTGCAGTGTCTGTGGAAGTTAATCATCAGGTAAATGACAGGTGATAAATACACTGAATTTAATCAGTAAATAAAACTGAAGTTAAGGGTTTTATAACTACTTTAAAAATGGAAAAACTTTAGCAGCAAGGATGAGGTCTCCCTTACCTGTAATGACACTTGTTGACAGTCCCAATGGACATTTGAGTCAGCTTCTGACCTAGTGAATATCACTCTGGAATTTTATTCATGAACAGCTAGGAGCCTAAAAAGAGCAATATTTTCCGAAAGGACACCAAGTCAAATATTTACAAAATCCTTCTTTATCGCTGCGCAACATGTTGTGAGCTCTACTGAAATGAGTGGCACTTGGCAGAACATTTGTCTAAGCGAACCTCTGCTCTGAAGCACTGACATCCTTTTCAAAGCCTTCTGGTTTCAATGAAGTGTGCAGCCCAGGGGCAGAGGGTGAAAATGATCTTGAAAAGTGTGTTTTACCGAGAAGAGTCAGTCACTTCACACTTTGTAGCTAGTTAACTAACAAGCCTCTGAAGCTTTAACCTATAAAATCCTATGGAGACAGCAGTCTGCAGTCTTTTTCAGCTCCCCGCAGTCATTCCCGTCTGCTTGGGCATATCAGCCTTTGGGTTTCTTGCTAATGTACTTCAAAGCCTAGTCTTTTTTCTAGTCTCATACATCTTAGTCCTTCATCCCCAATTAAACCTAACTGAAGTGGACCCCTACCTTTAATTTCTCTCCTCCCCGTCAACCTTTATGCTCCTCACAAAAATGGATGGCACAGAAAAGTACCCATCACTGTCATGCTGTGCATTTCAACAGCTGGCTACAATCTGAGAAAAAGCTGTAAAAGTGGATGCAGTTGTAATTAGCGAAGCTTTCTAAGGCACTAATCAGTATTACTGTTGCTCATACTTAAAGTTAGGGATTTGAACAAATGTAAGTATTAAACTTTGAGCTCATCCTGCTCTGAATAATGCTACAGACAAGAATAATACCTCAAATCATGGCTTATTCAGGATAGGTAGTATTACTTTTCTGCATTCCAAGCCAACGTCGATACACACAATATAGCCAAAAAATTTTGTAGCTAAAAATTATGCACTTAACCTAAATAACTTGTGCATTATCCTTCCTTTTTGACTTGCTTGCTGTCTAATTTACAGATGTACCCTTCCATGAAGATACGGTATGAGCAATCTTGTACCCCTCCAGCACACTCAAAGACCCCGGAAGTCCATAACATCAGCCCCCACTTCCTTGGAAATTGATGTTAATTACATTCTTTTAGGGGGAAATGTAAGATGTTGCACTTAGAAGTTCAAGAACAAAGTTCTGTCCACATCTGAATATCAGATGTGATGATAAACTTGCTCAGGCTAATGTGTGAATGACAGTACCTCTGCTAAATGCATGTCCACAACGCAGTTATTTCACTCAGGACACAGCAGCACAAATGCTTAGCTTTCAACGTCCGCTCAACTTCCCAACATCACGTCACCAATCCCCACTCCCCACCCCACCCGACCCAAACTTTTAAATAGTTCTGTATACTATTCTCTCTTTTTTAAATATGCCACAAAAAAAAAAAAAAAAAAGACAGATTCTGAAAAACCGTGTATTCAAAGTACCAGAAAACAAACAAACAAATGAAAAACATATGTGACTTAATCTTGATTGACATGACCTCACAGAAAAGGTAACTATCTCTAATTCCACACATCGTTGGCCATCAATAGGCCTGTGCTTAGCTCCCATGATGCCATGCTATGCCGGCTGCACCCTGAGCTGAGAAAATCTGTGCGGCCATGTGGGATGTTCACTTGCGAAAGGAACCTAATCTTTCCCAGCAGGGCTCCCATCAACTCTGGAAGTGTATGAATGGAGATAATATCTCAGTAATGAGGCCTGTTTTGTACCATCAAAGTCCCCCAAAAGGGCCTGAAATCCGACCTCACTCTTTGCGATGACGATCTCCCCCTAATAGCTCCCATTATTAATTGTTTTCTCTCTCCTGCTAACATACAGACTCTCTTCCAATCCCCCTCCATCACCCACCTCCACCCTCAATGCGAACTCAGTCTCCCTGCTTCAAACTACTTCAACTGACATTTAACCAATGGTGAATGGCATCAGCACGAAAACCAACATTTTATACACTAGTTTGTACTTCACTTTTCACTTTTTGTAACACATATTCTGTGGACTACTCGTATTGCCTAACTTTGTCACTCCCAAACTATTCGCTTATTTTGTATATTATTAATATTAATGCGATTATGGTGAATCGCACTGCAGTTATGCAATTTACTAATGTCATGTCAACCAGTGGCTTCCTGCTAGATTCCTCCGACGCAGGTGGCCAAGATAACCAGAGTGCCACACTGTGCGGTCGCTTGCATAAACATCCGTTTCTAATTTGGAATCTGTCCACTGCCGCCACAACTGAAGATCAATCTACAACAAGCCTATTTGAATTTCCTGCTTCGTGACCATTGTCCATTGTAGCCAAAATCAGTGATAAGTTAGCAGTCTATCTGATCAACAGCTCCTGAGAGTCTTCGTCCTCTCTGGAAAGTTGACAGAGATCTGAAAGCGATAACATGGACTGTTACTTTTTAAAGAGAAAAGATTGCGACATTCATCTTTAGCGATAATCAAAGAGAGACGCGACTCACAGATGTGGGAGATGTCCTGTACCAAGTGTGCAAACTTCAAATTTCCATGAGGATATATACTGAATTATTAGTATTGACAGGTGTGGAGAGATTTTCCAAAATGTGTTGCATGAGGGCATGCTAACCTTCTCAGTGTGGTTGTAAAATACACCAAGCATTGGTATGTTTAGATGACTAAAAAAAAGACTAAATTCTGAGCAAGATTTTTTTTCTTTCCAAAAAATTTCACTGTCCTATTTCCAGAAACCTCAACTCATACTTGCATGAAGCATTGGCTAATCAAGAGAACATTTTAAAAGCAGCTCCTATTTCCAAAAACAAAGAAACACACCCTTCATATAGGTGTGCAAAGAAGTCAGAATATCAGAGTCCCAGAGAATGGCAGCCTTATCCTGACTGGAGTTAATTTCAGGGTCTTGAATGGCTCTCTTCTCTCCTTTTGTTGACAGGCAGTCACCCAGTAATGACTATCACACCAGAGCTTGAAACATCAAATGGGCCTGACAGAAAGGTGACCCTGTGAACTGTAGCAACAAACAACATCTGATCTCCACCTAGCTATGCACAACTTGCTGGGATGACTGCCATTATACTGTCAATAAATGTGTTTATACTGACTTATTACATAATTTAGATACATTTCAGGGAGCCAAATTATGTTAAAGTAAACATTAATAATAATAAAGATTTTTACACACCCCATTATTCTCACCAACGCTATTTATTTGATAAAAAAATACAGTTAAAACAGTAATATAGTGAAATATTATTACAATTTAAAATAACTGTTTTCAATTTTAATATATTTTAAAATGTAATTTATTTCTGTAATCAAATTTTCAGCAACATTACTCCAGTCTTCAGTGTCACATGATCCTTCAGAAATCATTATAATATGCTGATTTGCTGCTAAGACACATTTCTTATTATTATCAATGTTGAAATTAGTGGTGATGCTTCATATTTTTGTCGAAACCATGATAATTTAAGGATACAGAAAGTTAAGAACAGCATTTATTTGAAATATATGTATATAACAATGCAAAAATCTGCAGATACTTTTTTTATCAATTAAAAGCATCTTTGCTGAATAAAAGTAGGCCTACATTTCTTTAAAAAAAATCTTACTGATACCAAACTTTAGGATATTTGTTACTCTCATCATCCATTTTCTTTAACCTAATTAATTGACAGCTAACCGAATATCTTACAGAAGCAACAACAACACACGTACATAAATGTATTTGCACAGGCCCAAATCACTCAGCCACAAAGCAAATATAAATTTGTATTATAGTATACAGAAAGACAGCTCATAAAGTCGAAAAAGTCTTATTAAACGCCTCAAAAACTGAAAGACATACAGCATTTGTGTACCATTGCGCAGCAAATACAGGGGCGCGCGCATTGTGACCTTGCTGGAGTAATATAATTTGTCAAAGTTCGCCATCTACTGCATAGCTTCTGAATAATACACACCATTTGAAACCAGTCTTGATATTAAGTAAATCGTTTATTATTTTAACACTTAAATACGCTGTGAGTTTCTTCATTTTATGACATAAACAAAAGTTGTCGAACTGAGCTTTCCCCATTGTTAACTCGAAAAAGACAGCTTACAGGTTTTGGACACGAGTAGTGTTTTAGTAGTTGATTAGGCCTATATAATATGCGGGAACTTATTCTGTTTTCCACTTGCGTTAAGAACATTTCCTAAAGCTTACCCAAAATAAGTGAATATATATATATCAATGAAATACAACTTACATGAGATGTACAGTAGCAGGTGTTTCATCCTACCTCAAGATAAAATTTGATCGATCTGCTCGTTGATCACTGACTGAGGTCTGGTCTCATTATATCGCCTTTGAACTAGTCAGGTCTGAACAAAATGGCCGCTTTCTGCACGGGATAATGTGGTGTTTCAAAACTATCATGACAACATGTCACTTTTGAGACTGTGTGCCTATTCAGCGGGTTTAACTCGTAGTTTTGCTGTTGACAGGGGTATAAGATTTCTAAATGGCGATTATTGCCGCCTGTGTCTTAGAATACGGAGTAATGGAGAAAGACAAATACAAGGTAATGAAAAAACTGTCTTATTGTCATGCTGTCATTTATCTTGTCCTTCAAAGCACATTAAGTCAGTCATTTTACTTTACTGTCATTTCTTTAATATCAGGTGTATTTTACATTTACGTTAAAGTGTTCATTGCAAAAAGTCAAGTTGTTTACATCTCAGATGTCTCAATGTCAAGGAGGCATTGACATGTAAGAAAGTCTGTCATAGTTCATCATAAAATTAGTTGATTTTGCACCTTGGTGCACATGTTTTTGGTCTGAATTTGATGCACATCTAATCTACACTTATTATATCTGTATGGACTTTTTGTTGTATTAGGTGTTATGTCTCATTTTGTGTTCCAGCACCAAAAAACAAACAGTAGTGTTTGTAAACTTTTTAGTTCACTGTTTTTCTTTGTCATTTCTCAGACAAAACATGGGCTACAGTTTACCAAAGACACTATTCAGCCATCCCCAAGAAGGAAGATGGGAAGAAAAGATTCTGGGAACAGTCTCAGCTGTTGGATGGTATGGTATCTTTCTTCCCATATCTAATGTTTATCATTATTTTACACGTTGAATTAGCTAAGCTAATATTTTCGGGGGTTTTTTTTTACAATTTTTTACACTTTTTTTTTTTACACTTTTTTTACAAGGGTATTTTTTTTACACTTTTATTAATTAATAAAATAAATAAATTTTAATTAAAATTTAAAATAAATTTTAATTTAAAGTTAAGTCAGTTTTATTTGTGTAGCACTTTTCACAGTACTCATTGTTTCAAAACAGCTTTATAGAAATTCATGGTTAATGTTTCTAATATCTTAATATCTCCATGCCTTATAGTTGCATTTATCAGATTAGAACTGTGCGATTAATATAGTTTACATCTTGCAATGATTATAAACAATCACACTGCTGAGATTCGCTTTATAGTGTGTATTACTTTACATGAATGCAGAAAAATCAATATACTTATATATCCAACTGTATACATAGAGCTATGCGATAATATAGTTTACATTTTGCGATGAAATAAACAATAAAAGAGTTAACGGGTAAAGATGGATGTACTATTACTGTATATCCATCTTGAATTATATCGCAGGGTGATAATATACAATTTCCTATGATATAAACAATCACACAGCCGAGATTTGCTACTGTATATTGTTTTACGTGAGTGCAAATAAAGTTTGATATACTTTTATATCCAATTTTATTGATAGAGCTGTGCGATAATATAATTTACATTTTGTGACGATATAGAAAATCATAGAGCCAAGATTTGCTTTATAAAATGTATTGCTTGTATGTGAGTGTACAGTGTATGCCGGTAAAGTTAGGTTTACAGTATATCCAACTTTATATATAGAACCAGTGCTTAATTTGATCCGGATCCTGTTCAGGAAAATGTCAGATTTTGGATTTTTGCACTCCGCCTTTTGTTTTTAAACAATCTGTAATTAACAAGTGCATGGTGGCAGTGCGTGCATGTGAGAGTGAGTATACACTTGACAAATTATTCTAATAAAAATAAGTTAGTATCGCCAAAATGTCAAAAAGACCGTTAAGCATATATTCATTTTAAAGCTGATGGTGTTTCTGATCAAAAGAGATCTTGAGAAGATGCACCCCTGGACAATTCTGTTACCAATTATCAGGATAGCAGAAGATGCAAGCAATGGGAGTTAGGTCAGTCAGAATCAGAAATCGATGCAATGGAAGAGGCAATGATGCTGTCGGTGAGAGAGAGTATCACTAATCAACTGAATATTTGGTCTCAACGTAGCTATATACATCACATAAAAAACCTTGTATCTTTATATTTTGTCATTTTTGTTTTATTTTATTTTTAAAAAACAATTCCATTGATCATCCTACACATGTATGTGGGTTTTACAAATATTTAACCAATGAAAAATGTTTAAAAGAGTTTGTGACTAAACCTTTTAACTCCATTGGATCCTCAAACTGTCAGTCAAAACTCCACCCAACTCTATTGTGAATGAAGTGCTCACACAGTTTGGACCGTCTCTACTTGTTTGCAATGCAAAATAAAGAACCAATGTTTGAATAAGTACAGCGTATTCTTTACTCAAGAAACTCTGTCTATAAAAGCTATTTTTGTGTGTTTTTTTTTTTTTGTATTAGAAGTGCAGAGAAGAGTCTTAGTCTGGTATTTGCTATCTAGTTGTAATATTGTGTTAAATATCCTGTGCATAGCGCTTCATCTTTTATATCATGAGATTTTGTCCAAATTCAACAACAAGAAAAACTGAGCACCCACATAGCTACAGTAAACTTTAGGCCCTATAACCTGTAATTTTCATTTTGTGATTATATAAAAGATCAAGCAGTTGAGATAAATATAAAATATAAAAGCAAAAAAATATTACTGAATATACATTAATAGCTATTAATGTTTACAATATTTACATTAAACGTTTATGGGAAAATATTGAAGCGTCAGTAATGCTCGTGCACTTTCTCTCTTTCTCTCTCTCTCTTTTTTTTTTTTTTTTTTTACAGTTCTGAAAGCCAGAATCCAACAGCTGCAATCTGACGTTGTTGTAGATGTCAAACATTCAAAGGTGCAAATCATCAAAATGCAGCAGAGACTAAAGAAAATAGCACCTGGGAATAGTCAAAAGAACTTGCCAGGAGAAAAAGCAGAGATGCTTAAAAGTGGGCCTGCTAAAGCTGCTAAAAAAGGTGTAACTGAAGGTGTCACGCCTTTTAAAACTCACGCAAGTCGCTGGATGGAGAAACTCAAGCGTGAAAAGTGGATTAAACCCAAAAACCAAACTTCACATAAAATGCATGACAAGCCAGTTGCAGGTAAAAGCAGCAAAGGGAGTTCAATGATTCCTGCTACATCTACAAAGACCATCACAACGGCTAAGAGGAGTAAGACGAAAACTAAAGTAGAAGCCACTGCGTCTACCACAACATCCTCCAAAGGCAAAGAAAACACTTTGCAAAAAAAGTCTAAATGGAAGGTTTTGAGAGCCTCAGAAAGTTTAGCTGTCAGGTTTCCAGGAGTGCAAAAGGTCTCCAGCAGTGAAGTTGGCTTGGTTTCTGGGATGTCTATTGAAGAGAAACTAGCAGTGGTTACAGATAATGAGTTGGTTAAGGACGAGGAGCTCGATGTAGACCAGCAAAGCTTGACTGCTCCTGAAAAGCTTCTGGAGGATAAGGAAGGAAACCGTTATGGAGATCCTGAGCTCAGAATTCGCTGTTACTTGGAGGCATGTGTGTTCATTGATGATGTATCTCGAGCTCAGAACTGTCTACTATCTCATCACCGTCAGTTATCCAAACGCACGCAACTGTCTATCAGCGCCTACAACGTCATAATGAGGATGTGGGCCAAAAAAGTATGTATGCGCATTTGCATATCTCTTTCTACTTCATATCAATGTTTTTGATAAAAAAATATAGTGAAAATAGTAATATTATGTGGTATTATTACAATTTAAAATTGTTGTTTTCTATTTCATTATATTTTAAAATATAATCTATTCCTGTGATGGCAATAATCAGGAAACATTTCTTTTTAATTATCAGTGTTGAAAACAGATGCTGCTTATTATTTCGGTGGAAACTGACTTTTTTCAGGATTATGTGATGAATAGAAAGTTCAAAAGAACAGCATTTATTTGAATTAGCATTCTTTTGTAACATTTTAACATTCACTTTTGATCAAATGAATCAAGTGTCCTTTCTAAATACAAGTATGAATTTATTTAAAAAAAAAAAAAAAAAAAAAAAACTTTTGAATGGTTCTTTTTCAAGCTGCAATCCAAACCCTCCCCCCCCACATATTTTTTTATATATATAATATTCCATTTAAAAAAAAAAAAATTCCGTTTTCATTTTCCTTTTATTATTTTTCAGATTGTTCTGTATTTGTTCTTCTTTGTTCTTAAATTTTTTAAAATAATTTTCCTTTTTAACAGTTATTTATTATTCGTCAGTATTTTGCGTGTTCCTTTTCCTTTAGTCTTACATTTTTATGATTTTCCCTTTTATCATTTTTAAGACTTTATTTTAAGTAATTTTTTAAAACTGCTTTGCAGGGTTCCATCAATCACATTCGTCGCTTGTTTGTTCTGATTGAAGAAGCAGGTCTGAAACCCAATGTCACTTCTTACTGTGCTGCTCTGGAGTGCATGGGCCGCATGTCTGCGTGTGAAAAATGGATCATTACCAGGTAACCACTTACCAAAAGCTGTGCTTCAATGTATTCCAATCACAACTATGTACAGGTGGATCCGACAGATTGTGTTTATCATCACATGAGTGCTGTATTGCATGAGATCTGTATTGCGAATCTCATGAAAACATGGTCATATTTTACTCCAAAATCAGAAGAGGAAAAAACATGAGAAGCAATGCCAAAAAATCAGAATGGTACTAAAATATGCTGCTTTATGGAATTTTTCCATTATGTAATTACATTTTGGGGTGAAATATGAACCAGAAAGGTGTAGAACATTTATATATGTATAATAATGACATAATCATACAGTTTTAGAGTGTTAAATAATGATAATGAGTATCCACAATGTTGAATTGATTGACAGTTCCAGACTGTGTCTATAGATGTCAGTGTTGCAGTGTGCATTAAGTCATGTATAACAAAGGCTCCTGCATTCTCTTTAGATTCCCTATAAAAGTCCAAATTAAATTAATAAACATGCAAATTAGTAATGGTGCTCATATGTATGCTTTTTTGTGAATACATCATTCAGCCATGATCCGTTCAGCCATAGCACTATAGGATTATTCTGAGCCTGCCTTGACTAGGTCCAAAAATAGAAATTCAAATTGTGGTCATTCATCTAAAGAGCATTAACTCAGTGGACTGCCATTTTCTCTCTGGTCATCTATTTGTTTTGTGTGCTGCTCATCTCGGGGCAGAAGAATTTAGCAGATGAACACCTCCTCTCTTGCATTTATATTGGGAGCTCCTTGACAGAATGAGGCCAGATCAAAAATGGTTGTTTTGGCATTTTTTTCCCCCTCTATATTGTATATGTCATCACATACATTAAGTTATATATATTATTTAGGGCTGTCAATTTGATGTGTTAATATAGTATGATTGATTATTTTTTATTATATATTAAATCTTGTCAGCCACAATTTCAAACCAGAGGTCTTTGTAATTAATGCAATTTTAAAAATCATTCTTCTAGAGCTGTACGATTAATTGTTAAAAGATTGCGATCTCGATTCAAACACCCACGCAAAAGTGCATTTGTCATTGAATCATTCATTCAATAGATTCGTTCAAAAACGCTGATTCATCCAGCAATGAAACAAGTGAAGTATTTATGAGTGAGTCAGTGAATCATTCATTTAATAATTCATTCAGATTAATTAAACATTTTAAATAGACTGCAGCAATTAACTTTTTGTCAAAACCTCTAGTAAATGACAAAATGTCATTTGTTTAGTTGTCTGTTCAGAATCATGAGTGAATCATGATCTCGGTTTGAAACAAAAAAAAATAATTCTCAATTTATTTAGAATCATGCAGCTCTACGTTCTTCTATGGAACACAAAAAGAAGATATTTTGAAAAATGTCTCATAGTGTTTCAAAATATCTCAGATATTGTGTTGGTCCTTATTGACTTTCCTTGTATGGACAAAAACAGTTGCAACATTTTTCAAAATATTGACACTGCTGTTCTTTTTGAAAGAAATTAATATTTTTATTCGGCAAAAAAAGTTACATAATGTTAAAAAAAGATTTCTATTTTAAATAAATGTTGTTGTATTCATCAAAGAATCCTGAAAAAAAAAAGTTTCCACAAAAATATTAACCATCACTACTATTTTCAACATTGATAATATTAAATGTTAATAAATGTTTCTTGAGCAGCAAATCAGTATATTACGAGAATGATTTCTGAAGGATCATGTGACACTGAAGACTGGAGTAATGATGCTGAAAATTCAGCTTTGCCATCAGAGGAATATATTACATTTTAAAATATATTCAAATAGAAAACAGTTATTTTAAAGTGTAATAATATTTCAAAATGTTTCTATTTTTACTGTATTTTTAATTAAATGAGAATTCAGGTGAGACGTCTTTCAAAAAATGTAAAAATCTTATCAACCACGAACTTTTGAATGGTAGTGTATGTTTAGAGTTTTCTGTGAACTAATCCCTTTAAATTAAGCCTCATGTTTGTGTAGAAGAATCTGCTAAACATCTTAAAATGATCAGATTCACGTTGGTTCTAAATCCACCAGACAGTTGTTTCCTTTGTGCTCCAGCTTTAGCAGCTTGTGTTACTACACTGTAACCATTTTAAGTGATCCAATTGATTGTAATAGGCTTCTGTGCGTCTGCATATCTCCACATTTAATAAGTGCTAAAGGTGACTGCTGAGGCAATATGGTGCTGCCCTGTGACAGAACAGAAGGACAGGTGCAGGGTGGCTTGTGGCAGCTGGTTGGGTGATCGATCACTGTGAGCTGATGGCAAACAATGTTGTGCAGTGTAAATCTTCTTTCTACAAACCCCAGTGGAGTCTATTTTTTTATCCATCTGTCTCTCTTTGTTCTCTTCGCCACAGTTTCAGTTTGTCTTTCTGCTCTCATGTGGCAGTGTTGTTGCATCCTTTGCTGCAATCCAAACTTGCCGACCTTCTTACACATGAATGTGATTTTCTTTCAAGTCACGATCCTTAGGACCATGCGCTCACTCTGTCTTTTTGTGTGTGATGACACTGTAGTCAATATCCGGTGATGTAAGCATCAGCATGTAGTCAAGAGCTGTCAGTTTGGAAAGAAAAGATGGAAAACTGGAAATTTGGACTTCTTGACCTCATGAGGTGCATGAGAAGATATGCGAGAAGCTTTTTATGCATTCACACGTGTCCAAAATCGCTGACTCGTTCACTATACAGTGAATGTCACATAGTTTGCTGTATGAAGGAGGAATTGGCAAAAAAGAAGAAAATGTGGATGTAGTGCCACACAGCATTGTGCACTTCGTATGTAGTGCGTTCACATCGAATCAGAAAACTAATTTGTCTGTTCACACTGTGTGTTTGAATCTGAATTCACACCACATATGGATATGTTTGGATTTGGTTTATAAACATTCAACTTGATGTGGCTGGAAATTATTTTAATGTTGTGACTGATAACCGATAAATGGCCGATGTTAAAATTCGATACAGTTTTGTCTAAATAAATTAAATACAAAATGGTAAAAACTGTGAATCGTTTTAAATGCTAAAAGTGAATTAAGGCATCACAATACTAAAACGTGTTGTTTTTAAAGATGAACTTTAAATGAGCGGCATAATCTAAATGTCAAAATAGGGGACATAAACCTGTTAAATCAATTAAATATTTAATATTGAATGATATATATGTCAACCGATTAAATGGGACTGATATTTTGTGCACTCCTCAAAAAAAAACAAACAAAAAAAAAAAAAATGCCATCTACTCTAAAGTCTACTCAGCACTTTGAATGCTTCACAGAAAGCCCAAGTAGAGTCAACTCTCACCCACCTCTACATTTATCAGCTTCCTTTGTCCTCAGCAAGAGATCAGGCTTTAAAAGAATGCTTCAGGATTACCCTGATATAGAGTTTTCCGCCTCTCCTAATTGCATTTGCATCAGCTCAGGGTTTAACATTTACTAGAGTATTGAATGCAACCCTTGGGAGGTAATGATGCAATTGTTCCTCTGTCACGCACAAGATGCAAAGGGTAAAGGAATGTCTTTCCCGAGGCCTCACGGCACCCTCAATGGCTTCATCTGCTCGATGTACACCCACTAGAGGGCACTGATGACTCATTGCTGGTGTGTTCCACTCCCAAAGGAGCCTGTTGCTTTGGAAACCGTAGCTGCATTCTCAGACTAACCTTAGGAATAACCCAGTCTGTCCTGCAGCCTTCCAGCAATGTAAAATATATCGGATGGATGCAGACCTTACAGAATAAATGTGCCTAAACAACAAGTTTACAGCTAGTACCACAGCACTGAATTCTTGATTTTGATTGGTTGATAGACTTTCTAAGGTGTTGGATAATGTTGAGTAAGTAGTTCCTGGTTTGTTGAACGCATTACAGTACTGTGTTATGTTCTTTTTGTGCTAGTAACAGCAGCTTTGGCTGTTATTTAATTGTAAGCAGTGGAATGAAGTTGGATGGTCAGCTAGTTTTCCACCAAATGACTACTTGGTTAGTGAGGTCTAATAATTATTATTTTTCAAAAGCTGGTAAATTTAGAGACCGTGCTGAGAACATGCTGTGCTTTTAAATAGTACAGTAAACTCCCTCTGAAAAGTTCACCTGCTTTAAAACACTGCTGCTGTAGTCATTAACACTCCTCTAGTGTAATAGATTAACTGCATGAAACTATATATTTCAAGACATTTACTGTCAACTTCAAATAGCTTGCTGATTGTCTTTCAGTTCTTGGATTTAGCCATTCTGAGTAAAACTGAAATTTGACATCTTTAGCCACTTCGACACATCTTGGTGTGATTTTCTACGAGTTTAGTTTAGTTTCATTTTTTTAAAATGTGGTTTGAGACCATGTCTTGAGAGCCCTAATTACCCTATAGTGAAAAATAAAAATCTAAAATGTATTTGAAATACATTTATTTCATGCTAAGTATACTACAAACACATTTACATATTAATGTGCTTAAAGGATTAGTTCACTTTTAAATAAAAATTTCCTGATAATTTACTCACCCCCATGTCATCCAAGATGTTCATGTCTTTCTTTCTTCATTCAAAAAGAAATTAAGGT
The DNA here is from genome assembly GCF_019924925.1 of Ctenopharyngodon idella. NCBI lineage: Eukaryota > Metazoa > Chordata > Actinopteri > Cypriniformes > Xenocyprididae > Ctenopharyngodon > Ctenopharyngodon idella. The sequence continues at coordinate 11,711,836 of NC_067229.1, forward strand.
TTTTGATGAAAACATTCCAGGATTATTCCCCTTATAATGGATTTCAATGGTCTCCAAACGGTTGAAGGTCAAAATTATAGTTTCAGTGCAGCTTCAAAGGGCTTTAAACAATACCAGACGAGGAATAAGGGTCTTATCTACTTACGGAATGAACGCAGAATCAGTTACATTTTTTCCGTAAGTAGAATAGGGAAGGCGTAGGACATACAGCGTAAGCTTTCTGAAGAATACGAAAGTACGGTTTTGGCAGAAGCACTTGGAAGGTGATCATTTGTTTGTATAAAGCATATACATTTACATTTTTTTTCGAAAATGACCGATCATTTTGCTAGATAAGACCCTTATTCCTCGTCTGGTATCGTTTAAAGCCCTTTGAAGCTGCACTGAAACTACAATTTTGACCTTCAACCGTTTGGAGTGCAATAAGACCAAATTTTTATTCAAGCAAAGAGCTAAGAGATGGTTAAAACTACACAGCCCAGCCTAAGATAGGTTTAATATTGGGAGATATTTGCATGCATCAGGGAGCCGCTCTCAAAATGCGGGGTATTGAAATCGCGTTTAAATGCGCGCTCGTGTTTTACTTTCGATTTCATGATAGCGCATATTCTGTAGGGAGCTGCGGTGCTGAGCATGCATTCCACAAGATAAGACATTTGTCAGACGCTTAGGCTCTGTCGTGCAACTAATTCTCCGCCATGGTCTTGTCAGTCATCTCGTCACTTATTCTCGTCATGTGATCAGTGAACTCTGGTTCCTGCTGCACTACGTACAGGGCTGCAGCTTGTGTTGGATGAGCTGGATGGGTTTGAAGTGCCCCTTTTCCAACTGAATTAAATGTTTTTTATTTCTATAAAAGGCAAAATGACAGTGGAGGCATAATATAAACATAGCGAGGCATATTCTATCCTAATTTCACCCTCACACTCCGTCATGGCAATATCGCGAGAAGCTTTTCACCTCAATGAGAAATCTTGTCACATTTTAATCTCATGAGATCTCGTCACACCCCTAATAAACAGTAATTAATTAACTTTGGTAATAATTGCTTCGTATCATGACTGCACAGTAACATTAAGCATGTATTAATTTTCAGTAATTTACTAGTCTGTCGTCAACTATTCCTTACCTATTTTCTCTGGCACAGACTCTCATTCTCTCTCTTCCAGAGTGCTTTAATTTGTATTCTGTCCACGACAGGAACATAGCTTTACATCAACAGTGAGCAGCCCAGCTGCGTGGGGCTTTGACTTTATTCACACTTTTTTCTGTTTGAATAAACACGGCCTTGTAATTCTTGGACATATGGCAGTGGCCTATCTGACACCCATTACTAGAGGGAGCAGAATGTTCTGTTCGAAGGCACTCCGTGTCAATGCAAATATTTGATATTCCGCACCGACACCCCGCCAGTCTCAGCACTATGAGCACAGGTGCTGCGGCTGTGGAAGTTTTCTCATTATAAGGCCTTTCCCCTCCACCTTTGGATTATCAAAGTCATTTATTCAAGGTTCAAGGTGTCTTTTACGTTTTTTTTTTTTTTTTTTTTTTTTTTTTTTTTTTGAGAACAAATTGCTTCATCTGGGAGTTTAGCCCACAGTTGAAATGGTCTTGAGAGTTTGAGACTTAAGATTTGTCAATAAAGGCTTAGGGATGCCAGTAGACGATAATATCATGTATCACAGATAGTCAGAGATACTGCCCATGAGTTATGCCTTTGACGATATCAAGATGACATAATCACTAAAATTATATAGGCCTAATAACAGTCTTTAGGTTCGAACACAACACAATGATCAGTCACCAATGCAAATCAAAAGTAGCTTCAAACACCGACTTAAAAACAACTTAACAAGAAATATTGATTCTTTTTTTTTTTCTGTTAGTTCTTTTTTTACTATCATTAATGTATGGTCCACAAGAGAAATATTAAGCCAAAAAATTAAGATTTGATATAATGTGGTCAGCTTATGTTGAGGTAGATTCATCTCGTCGTAATCTCTGAGAGAATGCGGCGTAATGCAGAATAAATTACTGTGGTTTGAGAATTCAGATGCATTTTATTTTCTTCATCTGTCTTCTGGTCCACACAGGTGTCTGCAGCAGATGGAGGTGGACGGCATGTCTGTGGATGATGTGTTCAGCCAGTGCGTGTTTAAGAAGGATGAGAGAGAAATGGTCCTGAGGGCCGTCCGATTAGTGAAACCAGAATACCAACCTCTTGTATCCAAAGATCAGCCTGTCTGTTCCTTGCCATTGGTGGAACAATTTTATGCTGAGGTACTGTATTATTTTTGTCTAGTGTTCTATTATATTATATTATATTATATTATTTAGTGTTTTTGAAAGAAGGCTCTTATGCTCACAAAGACTGCATTTATTTCATCAGAATAGGGTAAAAACAGTAATTTTGTGAAATATTACTACAATTTAAAATTATTATTTTTTATTTTAATATATCTTAAAATGTAATTTATTCCTGTGATGACCAAACTGAATTTTCAGCATCATTACTCATTACATCATTACCTTCAGAAATCATTTTAATATGCCGATTTTCTGCTCAAGAAAAGCTTATTATTATTATCAAAGTTGAAAACATTTCAAAACAGTTCAGAAAGTTTAAAAGAACATCATTTATTTGAAATAGAAATCTTTTGTAGCATCATAAATCTTTACAGTATTTACTGTCACTTTTGATCAATTTAATGTGGCTTAATAAAAGTAAAATAATCTTGGGGGCTTTTCTCGGTTATGTTAGAGTTTGTCATATACAGATACAAGCATTTGTGTTAAACCTTCCTCATGCATTGTTTGTGAACTGGTTGTAAAACAGGTTAATTGCACTGTTAAAATGGAGTTGGAGTGGAGGCTGGGACCGTAAAACAGGTGGTGCTTTTCATAAGACTATATACCTGTCCGCATTAAAAGACCTGCCTGAACTTGTCTTGTGTGTCAAAACGACAAGTTTCACTACCATGTCAGCTGTCATCTGCTATATAATTCCTTCGAACAGAGGTGCCCATGCTATTTTTGGACACAGTGGGGGAGTGTCATTGGGCCCGTCTGCCCCACAACCAATTCCCCGGCATCCCCCTTTTCCCCAACTGATTTATTATCGCAGGTGCACATAAGCCCATTTGTAACCCGCACAACAACTTTCCTGGAAAGTACAGAAGAACTGGGTCATGTGAAGGTCTGAGATGAAAATGCTGCAACTCACAGCACGCACAAATCAGTAATGAAGCTCTGTTACTAAAACTTTTCAGAGATGCCCAACAGGCTAAAAACATGCTCAAATATGTTGCTGGCAGAATTTTTTTTTCTCTCTCTCTCCATTTGTTTGCTTTGTTTAATTTTTGTTTTGTTTTGTTAATTGTTTTTTAGTTGTTTTATTTTATGTTGATCCCAAAGCCATTTATAATTGTTATCATGAAAAATACAAAACAATCTCGTGCCAGACAGTATGATATTCATAATAGTACTATTGTAATGATTGACAATGTTGACTGGGTTTGTTTTGTATTGTTTTGCTTTGCTTTGTATATTTTATTTCATCATACGTTTTGTTTTTTGTAGTTTTTTTTTTCTTCTGTAATTTTTGTTTTATTTAAAGACAAAATTGTGTGATCTTTATCCAGGCTGTAAAATATTCATCATAGTACTATGGTAATGATTGACAATGTTGACCGGACGAACATTTGAGGTCATAGCAAGCAGATGTTCACAATTAAGAAAGTCACCATTAAGTTTCAACGTAAAGGCAATTAATTGGCCGTCAGTGAGCACTAAGTGATCAAATACTGTTGATTTTGCCCATTTACCTCCTTTTACGATTCCCGAAATTTCGAAATCATGTTGTTTGCACTAGGTTTAGATAGATTGAGATGTGTTACCTCACAGAGTTGCATTGCCATAAATGCCCTTTCTTTCCTCCCAATACATTCATTATCCGCACAACCTCACTGAAGCATTGAAGATTGGACCGACACATCCTTAACTCAGAGGTCACCGCGCGTGCTTCTCCCTGTCAGGGCTGTGGCTTTATGGAGATATGGGCCTTTGCCAAACCGTCCCTATATACACAACACTGCATCTTGTGTTCTGCCTGGCCGGGCTGTAGTAGTCATCGCTGTGGGCATGATTTATCCCAACCCAACCTTTGTGCTTGCTTTGGCCGCCGTCCATGTGATCTCTATTGAGGACAGATTTAGCAGTTGCTCCCTCCTTGCTTACAAGTATTAATGCACTAACCGACCTGTTCTTTCCCAACCCTTCCATTATGTGTTTGCCGATAATTCCCAGATGTCTGTGTAGACTGCCAACGCCTCCCTTCAAATAATAAATGACTGCACATGTCAACGCACAGCCCACATTAACGTGATCTCCGCACCACTTAGCAAGCTGTTGCTGTAATATATGCTGTATTTACAGTTCGTATTTTATGCAGCCACACATTTGGGTGACGACCAAACCTCCGAGAGTGGGACTGTTTAACCTCATTGGATTTTAATTGGCCGTATGTGGAAGCTATGAGACAGAATAAATACATTCAACATTTGAAATTTGGATGGTTATTTTAGCTAGCCAGTTTGCTTGGTTCTTTCGAATATAAGTGCACTTAAATGTAATGATATTTGGTTCTTTAATTGGGCCATAATGTGCAATGGCTTCTTTCGATCAGGCCTCATAACAAAGTGTGCAGCCTGCGAAAGGTTGAAGTAAATAGTCTCCGTAATTGGCAGTCAAATGAATGATCGTTTTTTATGTTTGTCCTAATGAGATTTAAACCCTCTCAGCCTTCTTATCCAGTTATAAGGAGCCAGTAATATTCAACATGAGCCTCCGGCAATGAGGGATTCTCAGCGCTCATTATTTAATGTGTCGTCTTGAGATTTCTTTTGATTTTGTACACACATAACACACACAAAACTCACTGGTTCTGCCAGGAAGCCTTAAGCATTACTTGTGTTATAATATTATGCAGTCAGTTACTTAGTATGTTAATAGTAGGACTCTCAGTTTAACATGATAATTTGGTACAATTAATTTAAAAATGTGTTAAAAATAAACTTTTAATTTAAAATGTTAATTTATTAAAATAAATTTCACATTGGAAGTTCAGCATAATTATACTAATAAAAAAATTAGCAAGTAAATAAAGGATAATAAAAGGTAATTTGACCCATATTTGGCCTAAAACCATATTTGAATCTCAGATAATTACCCTTCTCTTTTCTATCATCAAGCAGCATGGCGCATTTGATTGCATTTATTTTAAGATTTTTCTGATTTGATCTTGTGTGTTTCAGAGGGAAGGAGCTACGTATCCTAAACTGGACTTCAGTCTGAAGGAACTGCGGGACCGGTTCAGTCTTCAGCTGGCAATGGAGAAGGCCACTACCATCACTATTGACTCCGTAGAGGCCTTAAAGCCTGTCACCGATCACATGGCCAAAATGGTACGCAAACGCTGATTTTTGTTTAAGATTTGATTTGAAAAATCAGGGTGTTACCGTTAAAACATTTATGGCAGGGTGGGGTAAGATGTGTCAGTCTATAAGCTGTGTCTAACAATCTAGAAAATTGCATTATTTTTGTCCCACGACCATATATTTAGAAAAAGCTCATAATATATTTATATATTTAAAAAAAAATTAAATTATACATTTAAAATTTTTTGCCAAAATGGTTGCCGTGGGGTCAAGTGTGTCATCTTTGGGGTAAGATGTGCCAGTGGCTCTACTAAAAATGGAAGTATACTTTGCCTTCAGACACCGTAAATAATGTTACAAAATGGTGTCACTATATTCAGATACTTTGAATATTAAAAATTGTTTGGCTGGTTTATGAAAATTTGAGAAAACAATTCAGCAAAATAAGTATTTTGGAATGGGATTGCGTGTTCCTAAGTTGTTTTTTAATGTAAACACAGGGTTTTTATTAGGAATATTAGTTTTCACTTAATTTCTCTTGGTCAGCATAACTAAAAACTGGGACAGCTTACCAGGGCTCCAGACTGCGCCTAAATGGTCACATTTGCGACCAAAAATATTAATTTGCGAGTGATATTTTTGCTGAGGTCGCCATTGGCGACCATACAAATTCACACCTAATGACTGTAAAATTATGCATGTTATTTGCATGTGAAAGTTTCACTGAGATAGAGCGCCAAAATATGAATGGGTATGGAAAAATATCACGCACCAAACCAACGCCAAAGAACTAGCTCTGATGAAAGCCGACTGTGTTGTCGCCTGCGTCGGTGCAAAAAAGCTGCATTTGAACACACCGTTCTGCTCTTGCGTAAAGGAGACAACTGTCTATTTGTTCATATAAATTTGTCTATATTCGTCATTCAAAATGGGAAACCGGCTCTGCAGACTGCAGATACACACACAATGCAGCGCATGTTTACCGTTTTGAATATCAATCATGCTGATCACTTTCATTATTCCACTCCGCTCATGCTCATCAGAAAAAATTAAGGTCATAAAAAGTCTTCAGTACCTTAAATGGTAAAACAAGAGTATTAATGATCATTTTAAGGCGTCTTATATTTTGCGGATGGAAAAAAAAATTATGATAGTCCTTTATGTGATTTATTTCATTAAATAAAGGTGAGCGCTGCATTTTTTTTTTAAGTCAAAAGATGGCACTGTTGCGCGTTCTTAAGGCTCTCGCAACAGAGCTTCAGAGCTGCTCGCAATCAATCATTAGCACACATTTGTCGACCGATTGCTTAATATGAACTAATGCTGATCAATTATGACAAAGTTTACTCTATATTATTTATATTGTAATGTGTTGTAAACGGTTGTAACAACGTAATTTTTTTTTTTTTTTTTTTTATCTTCCTCATCTGAACTTGAATGAGCAGCAAAAGTAAAGCACAGACATTTCAAAATAAGAGTCCCGCTGTATTTCGGCCTGTTCATTAGTCAAGCAGTATGTATATCAATTTCCCCGGTTTGTCATTTGGTTACACAAACCAAATTTAATATATTTATATACTTATTTCCATATATTTATATTTATTTTCATTTGATTCAAAGTAAATTGTTGTAGCTTCAGGAAGGAAAGACTAAGAACATTATTTGACATTATTCAATATAAAAATTTATTAGCATCAGGGTTATTATAGTTAACTAAAACCATTAAAAAACATTTTTCATTGCTTGAAATAAATGTTAATACTGAAATAAAAAATTATACAACCTAAAAAGACATGTTTAAAAACAAAAAAAAATATTAAAACTTAACGAAAAATGAAAGCAGAAAATATAAAAATCTAATTGGATTCAAAATATAAAAAAAAAAAAACTATAATAGTATTAAGAGAAAATAGTGACATTCATTTCCCAGAAAAATCACAAGATGAAAATGCTAAAACTATATATAAACACAACAGGATGACTAAAAGTAGGAGATTTAAAAATTTGAGTTCATTGTTGTGTGGCTCTTAAAAAAATTATTTGGCAACTGTTTTTTCCCCCTATAGGAGCCAGTGGCTCCTTAATATATATTTTTTTTGTCTGGAGCCCTGCTTACCCTTTTCTCCCCTACACCAAATTATTTATGTCTGTTTGTGGGCCAGAATTAATATTGCTATGACTAGTTTCACTGAAATAAGCACAGTGGGAATCCTCAAACATAGGAAACTACCATAAAGAGGCCTTTCAAAATCGCATACATGTGTGGAGACAGATTTTCCCTTCAATAGTTAACACATCATATTTTTTTAGGATCCAGATTTGCACCTAAGCCATGATACATTGGCTAAACGCAGACATTTGTGAAAGTTTCCAGCTCATGCATTGAAAGTAGCCATATTCCCACATTCCAGCTTCTTTCTACTCTGGCATTTGTTCCACTGTCTGTTCCTTCGCGTAAAAGGTCCCCCGTGGTCCCGCAACATTTGCAATAGGGTTTAATAGAATAGAAATGCATTGTAATATGTCCCCACCAGCCCTGTGAGAGAGGCACCTTTCCATCAGAGGGTCAGCATAACTGATCTGTCATATCTGCCTTCTCTGTCGGTGTGCAGGGAAACAGAAAAGCACCTTGATAAAGAGATGACCCACTTTCAACCGGGCGGCACTAACTGCCCACTGAACCTGATCTGTGTTGTGCATAAAATTCACATCTACATTTATATTAGATTTTATTTTTTAAAGCCACAGGCTGCTTGAGAGGAGAATGGGATGTAACGTAAAGGCCACAGTTGGTAGCTGAGTGAATATCATGAAAACTATCAAGAATTGTCACATTTTACCCCAAAATGTAAAAAAAAAAAAAAAGTAATTTGAAGCCTGTTATGAAATAATAATGAAGCCCTTTTTTAGGAGCATTAAGACACTTTATTTTAATGACAATTAACATCATCTCCCCAATTTCTCAGTGTGTTACTGTAATGGGAGAAAATAGCGTGTTATATCAGGGATTAATGAACCAATATGTTTTTATGAACAAAAATGCTAGCATCAAGTTAAAACATGCTAGCAACATGCTGAACATGATAGCAATGTGTAAAATCATGTTAGAAATATGCTAAAACACGCTAGTATTATGCAAATTCATGCTAGAAATATACTAGCAGCATGCTAAAGCATGGTAACAATGTGCTTATTCATGTTAGAAAAATGTTAAATCATGCTAACAATGTACTAATTCGTTCTAAAAATTAATCATTTTAATATTAAAAACGTGTACTTGTGCATGTTTTAGTTAATTTTTTTTTTTTTTTTACATTTTTATGATTTAAGTATTAGCTTTTCATCAACTCGTGAACCCCTGCAGTTCCCTCACAAAGTCCAGTTGGTAAAACCATATATTATATTTTTAATTCAAAGGAACGTTGTCTGGATAGTAGTGTGATAGATATGCTCCATAGTCATATTTTCAGAGATCGCTGATACACAATTATCATGCATGGGGGAGGGAGGGGTGAGGTAATAGTTTTACTTATATGATCATTAATTTACTTACTTATTTACACATTTATTTATTTTTACTTTGTTTTATTTTTACGGAATATGAGAATCTTTTTCTATCATTTTGCGAGCAAAGATGGAGTTGATGATGAAGAAAATTGTCATGTTACATAGAAATATTTCACACCAGAGAAGGATTCTCAAACCACAGTCAATTATTCCCTGAAAGTGAAAGTATAAACTGACCGAGCGTTTGGCATCTGACACTGCACAGCGCATTAATTCTCTCAGACATGAAGAGAGCTGAATCTGTCTCAGTGCTGAGAATGGTATATCAACTATCTTTCTTTACTGGCTTAATATTTCTCTTGTGAACCATACATTAATGATAATGAAAAAAGTGAGAAGAATCAATATTTCTTATTAAACAAAAACATTTTAAGTCAGTGTTTGAAGCTGCTTTAGATTTTCATTGATAACTGATTATTTGGCTTAAACAACAACTGTATAAAAAATGAATCATCTGTTTTATAACAAGCACTCTTGACAATTTGTGAATAGATCACCTTGCAATTGAATTTTGATGTGGTATGTAATTTTGTAGTCTGTTTTAAAAAAAAATAGAGTACGTGTGTGTTGGTGTCATAAGTGTGGTTATGCGGTGATGTCATTATGAAATTATGGAAGGCAAATGAATTATAGGTCTTAATATTAATTTGATAATACTAGCACTGATAATAATAATAATAACTTAATACATTAATGAAAAAACGAGCCAATTATTGTCTTGATATCATCAAAGACTATCATCGATAGTATTGTCTATCGGCACAACCCTACTGGGCAGTATCATTATCATTACTCTTTTAAAGTTTTAATGATTTATTATATTTGTTTACTGATTTTTCATTGTTACAACAATGAGAATTGGTCAATGCAATTTAAGGTGCTTAATAATTGTCACAATTCACAAATATCTCTTTTTTTTTTTTTTTTTTTTTTTTTTTTTTTTTGTCCACCAGTTGTGCACAAGTTGTATTCACCATTTGTTTTTTTTAAACCCTTGTGCAAGTCTATATGATGTCCAGATCTCCAACATTTCGATCAGAATGTTTTGATTTTAATATTGTCACACATATTGAGCTCTGAAATAAAAATTTAAAAATACATTTATGTTTTTAAAGAGAGAATTACTATCAACACAAAAGAAACACTGGGAGAAAGCTCTTCTCCAGGCACTGAAGGAAAAGAAACGGATATTATCCAACAACAGCCAGAGATCCTGGAGTACCTGCATATACCCATACCTGTGTATCCTGGATGATCAGGATTATGTGAATATCATGCTTCAGGTACCAACTTAATCAAACACATTCATTTGAGATGAATTTCCATTAGGTGAATTTCCATCTTGGCCACTGGAGTCATTTTTAAGCATTTTAACATAGTCAGAATTACTGTTTGTTTCTTTTCAAGTGGGGAAAAAAACGTACTTGGTGCACCTTTACAGTTATTTTTCTCCACATTTTGATGAGCTGTCTTTTTCAGAGTTTAGACAAACTGTCGCCCAGCGGTGAATCTTTGCTCTTCATGGCTGAGGAGATGGGAAACAGAGTCCACAATCTGTACTGCATCCGGCAGAAGAGCCACAGTCAGATGATTGAGAAGCTTGGGAGTATCTACAGCTCATATGCTGAACTCCTGGCGAACGACACCAAGGTATAAGCTTTGGTTGACCAGATATGATGCCTTCAGTCTGCTTTCTTATTATCCAGTTGCTTGTGCATTATATTACTTCCTGTTTCATCGTAGACCAATGGCATGCTGCCGCGGGAGTGTTGGGCGAGTCTTGAGATGGAGAAGTGCAGCGGCCCCTCTCTTTTAAGTGACGACACCCCTTGGCCGCTGGTCCTGATGGTGCAGCTGGGCAGCTTCCTGGTTGACCTGATGGTTCATGAGCTCAAAGTTCGAAGCAACATCCTCAATACCGCTCAAGAGAAGAAGCTCATTCCCGTTCTATACCACATGTACACATTCCGCAGCAATCATAAGGTAAGAGGTGGAAACCAGCTAAGCTGGAAGTCATACTAGTTTAAATGATGCACAAGCTTGTTTTTTCTTCCATACTGAAGGCTGTTCATGGCCAGGCAGCTTTCATTTGAATCCAAATGACTGTCCATTAAAGTCGTGTCATAAACCATCTATTCCCCCTCCGAAACCTCTCACAGACACGCATGTTTTCATGAATTATGGAATAATTTTTCCTGTGCAAGTGATCTCGAGCCACCAGAGGAAGACGGATTGTGCTGAAACTAATCTCTTTTTTACTGTCCCCTTAATTGCCCGGTTGATTAACCGCCGAGGGATTGCAGAAAGGGGGAGGAAGAGCCGAAAAAGATCAGGAGTTTCCTTTTTGTCCTCGAAATCTCATTCCCAAGGCTTCTGCCCTGGCTCTCGGCATGGCAGAGGCATCCACCGTGGGCTTCAAAGACCTGAAGCTTAACTCCTGTTCCTCCGCTGAGCTTGCAGATGGCCCGTGCAGCAGGGAAGAGCTCTCAGTTTAGCGTGTTTGTGGATTATTCATGAATGCAGTCAAGTGAATTCACATTCATTTTTGAGACATTTAAAATGCCACCTTGTAGTAATACGAACTAGTGTAGTTCGATTCACAAACAAATCACATTCACACTACGATTCTTTTTAGTGCATCAAAAACGGGTTCGTCTTATATTCATGGTCTAGACTTTTACATGTCAATAATACACCCGCAACAATAGGTGGCGGCAAATATGCGTAAAACGAGTGTGCCAAGAAATACGTTGTGTCAGAGTGTAACGCTGCATTCACATGGGGCGTCAGCATCAACGCTTTGTGGAGGGCGTGTCTGAAGCTTGGTGCTGACGTGACCGTCATAGTGACAACAGCCAATCACATTACTTTCCAGTGTTGCATGAACGCAATTGGCTAGCGTCTGCGCTAGGGTATTTGCATAAGGTGATCTGATTGGCTAACATCTGCGTCGGCGCTTAAAGTTGAGAAATTTTCAAATTTTGCCGCGAGCAACGCGAGTGAAGCGACGCAATAGAACCCACAATTCAGTTTGGGAACACGTGACGTCACCAATTCAAAGGAAATGAGAAGCGTTAACGCAGACGCCCCGTGTGAATGCACTGTAATGTTAGAAGAGTAATTTATTCTTCAAAAAGACTTTTTCCAAAAGGTACACCTTGAGGAAAAAAAAAATTGATTAATTATAATCAGGGTCGTCTTACATTTGGAAAAATACGGTAAAAGCCTTTGAATCAGAATCAAATTGCGATACCCATCCATAATTGTTTATAAATGAACACATAAATAGGTCATGTCAATTGAACCTTATTGTATGAGCTGGATGATGACATCACTGTTTACTCCAGTGCTGATATAGATAAATTAACTAAATTAATAACTATTGATTCTTACAACAGAATGAATCAATACTAAATCTACTTAAGATGGATAATGACACCATGTTCTTTAAGAGCTGCTGTGCAGCCAAAATGATATACCAGTTATCACTGTAAAGCTGCTTTGACAAAATCTGCATTGTTAAAAGCGCTATATAAATAAAGGTGACTTGACTTGTATATTCATATTTCGATATGTTGAATTGCTTAATGCGGCCATTGTTTATGTGACTATTTTGTGGCCATTCTTTTACTTTCTCTTTGAATAGAAGTTGTTTATTTGGCTGTCAAAGCCTGTTGTGCCTGTTGTGCACCATAAACACTTTACCAGCAGCATGCATAAATCATCTCTGATTTATTTGAGGTTGGGTTACATGGCTGCTGTGAGCTAGAGACGAGAGATGTTTATTAATGTAGATCTGTCACGGCATTTAAAGATTTAATTGTCTGTGTTTAATGTCTTTTTGTGACATGCCTTGAAGTTAAGCCTTGATTTTCATTTGCTCTCTTTGGCATCCACATCAGATCGGCTTCATCAAACCACATCCTATTGTGACACAAATCCAGAGGGTTGCGATGGAAACCAAACTTACATTTGATTCCTACGTCATGCCCATGTTGTGTCCGCCCGTGCCCTGGACGTCCCCAAAGAGCAGCGCGTACCTGCTGACGCCCACTAAGTTGATGCGCGCCACCGACGGAGCCATCCAACACCAACTTCTCCTGGAGAAGAGCCGGGATGAAGATCTCCATGCTGTGCTGGACTCCCTCAATCAGGTGGGCAACTGTCCCTGGAGGATCAACAAACCCCTGTTGGACATCATCATCTCGATATTCAACGACAAAGGCAGCGACAAGCTCTGCGTCCCTCCACCGCTGTCAGAAGCGCCTGAGATTCCTCGCTTTAATCCTCATGACCCGTCCTACACTCAGATTGAGAAGGCCTACATGAAGTGGGAGGGAGTCAAAGCCAAGAAGAAGGTGGCGGAGATGCACAGTCTCCGAATGGACGCACTGTATAAGCTGTCCATCGCCAACCACATGAGGGATGAGATCTTTTGGTTTCCCCATAATATGGACTTCCGAGGTCGTACGTACCCCCGTCCGCCTTATTTTAACCACCTTGGCAGTGACGTGACCAGGGCCTTACTGGTGTTTGCAGAGGGACGACCTCTCGGTCCCAAGGGCCTCGACTGGTTGAAGATCCACCTGGTGAACCTCACGGGGTTGAAGAAGCGTAGCTCACTAGCTGGAAGATTGGAGTATGCTGAGAGCATCATGGAGGACATCCTAGACTCGGCAGACCATCCTCTTGACGTAAGCATTTTAATCGCACCCTTACCTTACCTATACTAGGGGTTGAACGCCTACATGTTTTTAAATGACTCGTCTTTTAGAAAAGTATTTGACTAGTTGGTGGGTATAAGTTTACCTTATGTAATCATATTTGGGCCTGACAGTACAATTCGGCTACATTTGTAGACAACGGGGTTCAGGCTATGATTGCAGACCTCTAATGTGTACTATATACAGTGAGTAGACCTTATATACATTGTATAATTGATTTCATTGTATCTCTTTTTTCAAATCCAAATGCAAAACACTGCAGGCTTTGAGTTATGACTGTTTTATTGAAATGACTGTCACATTCCTTGCTCCCTAAAGAATCACAACTCTGTTTTGCAGGGTCGTAAATGGTGGATGAATGCAGATGAGCCGTGGCAGGCACTGGGTTGCTGTATGGAGATAGCAAATGCTTCGCGCTCACCCGACCACACCAAATTCATCTCCTATTACCCTGTACATCAGGTACTGCATGTTTACTTTATAATTTAAATATATTAAGAAGACCCAGATTTTGCTATTCCAGACCAGTACAAGTCACTATTGCACGTAACTGCTGTTTAGGGATACGCTGTAGATTTCAAAACTACTTCCATTCACTACTTTTCTCTCTCTCTCTTGTAGGACGGCTCTTGCAACGGCCTCCAGCACTATGCTGCCCTCGGGCGGGATGTGATTGGTGCTACTTCGGTGAACCTCATGCCCTGTGAACTGCCTCAGGATGTCTACAGTGGTGTAGCTCAGCAGGTTAGTCACTCTGCAGCACCAGGGGGCGTCAGTGCGTCTTACTGCCCGCCAGTTCCATCAATAAGGTTTAAACAATACTTCATCCACCCCAAATCACAAATGAGTTTCTTTTAACCCATATTGTACTGGATTATATAATTTAGCATTATAATTAATATTAATATAATGTTCATTATTACAGTCATTCACTTTTAAACTAAAATGGGGTGAAAAACAGTAGCTTCCGCTCAAATTAATTTGATAATTTAATGTCAATTTGATTGCCTTAGACACTTGAAATCAAATCATAATTAATAATAATTATTTATTATTATTATTATTACTGTATTTTTTAAACATTGTTATTATATTAAATTATATAATTCATATATCATTTATATTCATTTAATTATATTAATAATTCTATTTATAAATGTTTTATAAACATTTATAAATTTAAATATAATTGTTACAGTGAATGTTATTATTGTAAATGAACAGTATATTATATAATATAATTAATATTTTGTGTGTGTGTGTGTGTGTATATATATATATATATATAAACATTATATAATTATTTTTTATTTAATAAAATGTTATTTTATATTATAAATATAAAATATATTTTATATATTTATTATTATATCATTCATGTTGCTCTGGAAGGCTGTGTGTGTGCCTATAATACATTTTATATAATTATATGGTCATTATTTCTATTTTATTGGTTTAAAAAGTAAAATCCCTGTTTGGGACTCACTGCACTAGAGCACATGCAGCATCACCCTCTACCATTCTCATTGCTATTCATCATTTTGATGATTTTTTTATCTTCTTTTTCCTTTTCCATTGAAGTTGAATATAGTCATCACTTGCCTCACAAATTGCCTCTTAAATTGCTTCACAACACATGGTCTCAAAGCTCCAGTTTTCATTTCCTTTCATTTCTGGGAAGACTGCGTGTTTCTTAGAGAACACTATCTGAGATATATTGACCTACCTATCGATTTGACTATATTTGGGGACATAGTGTACACTCTTAATACACTGTTGTACCATTCTTGCCAAAAAACCTCGGGTTGCACTAACCTTAGCCGAAGGGTACATAGCAGACACCTCAATGAGCTCTGCTGAGTCAGAGATTGGCCCAAACAACCTCATTGTTCCTCAGCAGCCGACTTCAGACCTTCTGTTTGATAGAATAAGCTCTCAAGAGCCCCAATAAGACCGTCGTCAACTTTTACACCTCATGTGTGATTAATGAACCTGCTCCTCTCTCCATGCAGATTAAGCTATTTATAGTTTAAGTGAAGGACAACTGGGATATTTCTGTTATCGTTGTTTTTATTTCTGATTTCCACCTCAGTGGTCATTAATGTGCCATAAAGCTGTATTCGAAGGTATTCTTGGAAAGATTTTTTATTTGATTTATTAAATATAATAAATAAAATAATGAATAAAAATGAGTAATCATGATTCATTTCATGATTTTATACACACACACACACACACACACACATATATATATATATATATATATATATATATGAGGTGGAATTCATGAATAATTGCATTGATTTATGGGTTCTTAAAAAAGTGCACTGTCCTGTGTCTCATAGGTGGAAGAGTTCAGGGCTCGGGATGCAGAGAAGGGTTTGAAGATCGCACAGGTGCTGGAGGGCTTCATCAGCAGGAAGGTGGTGAAGCAGACAGTGATGACTGTGGTCTATGGCGTCACTCGCTACGGGGGTCGTCTGCAAATCGAAAAGCGACTAAAAGAAATCGATGATTTCCCTAAGGTGAGGCTTGTTGCACTTTGGATAAAAGTATCATAGATGGAGTAACAAACTCTGGGAAGATGAAGAATGAGTTTACACATTAAACAAACTGCATGATGTGTGGATGGATGTGGTATGGAAGGATATGCCGGACTATTTTCAAAGAAATTGGACACATGAATTGTGACATAATCCAAAGCGGTCAAGCTGGACACATGAGTAACCACATACAAAGTAGTACTCAATCATCTCTAGTGGTATGTCCATCAAAGGACTTCCTGGTCCTTTAGTTGTTCTGTCACTCACAAAAAGCCTGTCAGCCATTTCACTCAGGTTGGCGAAGACAACAATACTGATGCTGCTGTTCGTCAAGGTGACAAACTCATTTAACCTGTCCTAAAATGACTTGTGAGTAAGAGGAAATCTGTAGAGTATGAACTGTCGTCAACTTGCTGCACAAGCATCATAAGTTCCTCCACAATTTCACAGATTACCTCCATTGTTCAGTTGAGTTTTGGCAGGCTACATACGCGACGCAAAGAAAATGAAAAAGCAGGCGTAATTGAAATTGCTATTTAAAAATGACAGGGTCATAACTCGTAAGACATGGGAAATACAGTTGCAAATGGACTTTGCTTTTCCATTTGAAATTTGGCAGTCACTGTGCATTCGCGACAGCGAAAACACAAAAGATTTGCAATTGCGTTTGGATTATGTCACAATTTATGCGTCCACATATGGAAAATGCAATTGCAAATACAATTTGTAATTTCTTTTGAAAATAGTCCGGAATGTCCTTCCATAGATGTGGTCTGTATTTTGCAGACCCAAATTTACTATTAAAGCAGTAAAGAAAGCAGTTCCAGATTGAGTACAGACTTTTGGCTGGACAAGAGTCTCAATCTGTTTGTCAGGTACTTTAGCTATACAAACTCCCCTTTTCTCTCTTATTTTATTCCATTATTTCTGGCTCTCTAACCATTTTCCTAAACTCAATTTAAAGGTGAAGATACACTTGGTAATCTTGCTTTACATCGCAGGTGACTTGAACTTATGGATTTACTTTCCCCCTTTTGTGTCAGTCTTGATTTCCCCAAGTGCGTCCCTCTGTGGGCAGCCATAGAAACAGGTGACGCCTCTCTCGTCTCTCCCAGGCTGAGGAGAATAAAAAAGAGGAATCATCAGCTATAGAGTCAGGGGATCTCATCTCCACATTCTGCTTGCGAAAGCAAAACTGTCAGTTGTTGAAATTAAACATGTTTTGTGGTGTTCATTCAAAACTCATTCAAATCTCAGGCCTTTTTTTGGTCGCTTTGGAGACTTTTGTACACAAGTAAATGTATTTTCAGTAATTTTAATTATTGGTACCTAACATACAAATACAAATGCATGTAAATATGATATTCATACCCTGGTCGGGTTCGGACAAACATTCACAGTGTTGTGCCTGTGTATATATTACAATGTGCTATTTTCAATTCACAGGATTACATATGGGATGCTTCACATTACCTGGTGGTTCAGGTTTTCAACAGCTTGAAGGAAATGTTTACTGGGACGAGAGAGATTCAGGTATACAATATCTCACCCGCTTATACACTTTAATAGTCAGAATTTTCTCAGGCAAAAATCCAGTCATTTTAATAGGAACCCACAGGATCAGGAAATTTGTGTGGATTTCCTCGTGCAGATTTGGTAGTGGGTTTGAGTTGGTCAGTTTTAGTATTGTATGCTACTAAAGTTAGTGTATTAAATTATATCATTTAAACAGAGGCAATAAATTTCTCAGGGCTGTCGAGTTTTTATTCACAATAACACATGTACCACGTACACAATGTATTCGGTACCGTATCAAAACTAAATGTAAAGGAAATTTGTGGCCATTTTATTTTGTTTTAGTTCATTATGAAATATATTGTAGTTTCAGTTCTTCCTGTTATTTTAGTTCTTTATATTTCAGTTTAATTCATTTAACAAAAAACTTAGTTTTGTTAACGGTGTTAACACTGATAAATTTCTGATGAAAAGTTTTAGAGAAAAAAAAGAAATTTGCATTTTCAAAGAAAATTGCATGGTTTTCTCATTAATTCACAAATTAATCTTATACAGTACTGTTCAAACATTTGGGGTCATTACAATTTTTTTTTTTTTTTAAAGAAAATAATATTTTTATTCAGCCAGGATGCATTAAATCGATCAAAAGAAATTTTTTTTTAATTTGATTTCTATTTCAAATAAATTATGTTCTTTTTAACTTTCTATTCATCAAAGGATCCTGAAAAAGATGTATCATGGGTTCTGCAAAAATATTAAGCAGCACAACTGTTTTCAACATTGATAAAAATAATAAATGTTTCTTGAGCAACAAATCAGCACATTAGAATAAATTCTGAAGGATCATGTGACACTGAAGACCGCAGAAATGATGCTGAAAATTCAGCTTTACATCACAGGAAGAAATTAAAATATATGACAATAGAGAAGAATATTTCATAATATTATTGTTTTTAACGTATTTTTTATCAAATTGCTGCAGCTTTGGAGAAATAGAAATATTACCGACTTTTGAACAATAGTGTTCATCATAAATTTTTAAGCAAAACCAAACCCTTGTTGCTTCTCTCCTTTTTTTGAATGAAAAGATTATTTTTGTGAATCGCCAGATATAGTTCTCCCATGATGCAGCTGGCTGCGGCTCATGAATTACAGCTGCAGGAAACAGAAAAGGAATGAACGTCCCCAGTGCAGTAGATCAAGGACCAGCCGCACACTGTCTCCTGTTGCACCCCCTGGGGAGACGAGCAGACAGGCAGAACGAATGTGAAATATCCCCCACTTTGCCTACAGACACAACCAGCTTCCTAAATAGGTCAGATTCTCGTGAGGGGCGGCGTTTGAGCCCAGGTAGTTGATCATTGCCGTTACCGGCAGAAGGTGATACAGGAGCAGAAAGTGGGGTGGGCAATATAGGTCCTGGCTGTTGGTGAACGCTCTGATGAATGGAGCCACTTCAGGCCCGGCCTGCTTCCAGATGAACACAGGAATTTATCTCACACAAAGCGTTTCGGGGAGAACACTGGGGACTTTGCGAATATGGCAGCCAAGTTGCACAGCCAGCACTGTTGCTGCATATCAGCAGGCTCTTTTAATGTTTCGTCTCAGCAACAACTTCCCACCTGTGCGTTCTTCCAACTAGCACAGCCAGAGACTTTATCGCAACTACATTATTGCAATATTTTTTAGGCAAAAAAAAAAAAAATGTATGGATAGGGGTTTCATTTTTCAGTTTGTCTCCGCAACAATGTCCTACCTGTGCATTTGGATTCTTCCAACTAACACAGCTGGAGACTACTTTATCGCAATATTTTTAGGTAAAGAAAAATCATTACCGATAGTTGTTTCAGTTTTAGTTTCTCTTAACAACAACTTTCCACCTGTGCATTTGGATTCTTCCAACTAGCACAGCCAGAGACTTTATCGCAGTATTTTTAGGCAAAGAAAATCATTACCGATAGGGGTACATTTTTCAGTTTTTGTCAGCAACAACTTCCCACCTGTGCATCAGGATTCTTCCAACTAGCACATCCAGAGACTTCATCGCAAATATTTTATTGCAACAATTTTTAGGTTAAGGCAAACTGTTAAAGATAGGGGTTTCATTTTCAGTTTGTTTCAGCAACAACATCCTACCTGCGCATTTGGATTCTTCCAACAAAGACGGCCAGAAACGTTATCGCAAATACTTTATCGCAACAATTTTTAGGTTATAAGGCAAACTGTTACAGATAGGGGTTTCAGTTTGGCTAGCTTGGTAGATGGGTTCAAAATCATTATGCAAATTCATTCTGAATTCTTACAAATATATACAAAAAATAAATAAACATATTGACTTGGATCGATTGGTTGATGCTGTTCTGACTTTTTTCTCTCAGGAATGGCTGACGGAGAGCGCTAGGCTAATAGCTAAGTCTGGGAGAACAGTGGAGTGGGTGACACCGCTGGGACTTCCTATTGTTCAGCCCTACCACAGAATTAAGAACCAAACGGTAAGTGTTTTAAAAATAAATTGCTAATTTAAGTAGTTTAACATTTAAAACATAGGGGTCCAAAATTGGCCCTTTGAACCTTTACAATCCTCTGAGTTCATGTTTTAGTGAACTCTGTTAAATCTGTTTATTTTTTCTTAAGTTCTGTGTTTTCTGTTTCAATTTTTCTGGACTGTTTAATTAAATTTTATCCAAAAGGATGTCTAATCCATTTAAATTCATAAAACGCTAACAATTCAATACTTTATTAAAATCGAACAATAATAGTAGTACCTTATGAAATGTTTAGTTTTTTCAGAAATTCAGTGTTGTATGTTTTATTTTTTTTCTTGATTCTGTTTTTTTTATGATTTAATACAAATGTATTATTCAAAACGTTGGTAATCAAGTGAATGCAGAAAACAATTTAAAGGGATAGTTCACCCAAAAATGAAAATTCTGTCATCATTTACTCACCCTCAACTTGTTCAGAACCTGCATGATGTTCTTTCTTCTGTTGAAACAAAAGAAGATATTTTAAAAATGTCGGTAACCAGACAGTTGCTGGTCCCCTTTGACTTCCACAGTATAGAAAGAAAATACTATGGAAGTCAACTTTGGGGACCAAAAACTCTTTGGTTACCAACATTCTTCAAAATAACTGCTTTTGTGTTCAGCACAAAAAAGAAATTAATACATGTTTGGAACAACTTGACGGTGCATAAATGAGTAAAGTGTGTGTGATTTTTTTTTTTTTTTTTTTTTTTTGGATGAACGATCCCTTTAAATTTATCTTTTAAAGTGTAATTAAATTAAATTTTAACAATTTCTTTTCTTTTTTCTTTTTTTTCTTTTTTTTGGCAAACAAAGTGCTGCACAACAGAGGTTCACAGTTTAAATTAAATATAGATGAAAATTCTGTAACATTCTGTTATACTGTAAATTCCATTTTTTATGACTGGATTCAGCGTTTTCACATCGCAGAAATCACAGGGCCCTACTTAATGTTGTATGAGACTGTCAATGCAGGGAAAAAATGCATCGATGGTGCCAAGGGGGGCACTAATGAGCAACTCTGTGGCCTGGATGTCTTGGTCAAAGGCACACCTCAACAGCGCATTAAAGGCGTGGTCACATTTGCCATTATTTGCTGAATTTTTCCTATAATTTCATTAGGAATTCACGCAATCGGGAATTTCAACATGCAGATTTCGCTACTGGTTCAAGTTGGTCACTCAAATTCGTCATGTTAACAAATAGAAATTCTTGGTTTGAAAGTGACTTTGTGAGCTGTGCTTCTTGCATTGCTACAATATTGACAAACTAAATTTTGCTAATGTAGATGCACCTTAAGCTTGTTCACTTATTTTGGTATTAGCAAGTTGCAAGCCTTGCACTTGAACAGAAACTCGATTCATTTGACATTTTCTCCTTTTTGAAAGGCACTGTAAGTTCTTTCATTTCATCATCTTTGAGGTCTTTGTGACTGTACTTCCTCAGCAAGAATTCAGCAGGGTGTCCGACCTCTCTCTGCCCAGCAGGCGCGCTCACCCTCGCTCTCCATCACAACCTAGATCTCAGTAGCACTGCTTGTCAAAAAGGTCTTTTGCAGCTGGGAGTAAAACAAAGAAGTAATGCGGCAGAGGTTTGCATGCAGACAGCCTGCGCTGCTGTCAGATAGCATCAGCAACAGAGCTGAGGTGGCACAGCGGTGGCCTGTAGTGCGTGGCGGGATCCAGCAGAGAGCATCTGGCAACCCGTCTGTGCCACAGCCGCTGAGCATTTGCTGCTGCTGCTGCTGTTGCTGGGTGTGTCCTAATGCCTAATACTAGATTCAGCCTTTAAACAGTGCTTTTTTTTTCTTTTCTTTTCTTTTACGCTGGAAGTTTAAGTAAGCTGCATGTTGCTTACTTAAAAGTTTAAGCTGCATTTTGTTGTAGTATTATTTATATATATATATATATATATATATATATATATATATATATATATATATATATATATATATATATATATATATAAATACTGAATTTATTTATATATATTTCAATCTTTTTTATCATAATTTTAAATGTAATAAATAATATTTTTATGACAAATTTTCATAGTTTAAGAAAATCTGGAAGTGGGACAATAAAACCATAAGATCTATACATAAAAAGCATCTGCAAATTATTGATGAACGCATAATAAAAACTAATCTGACCTTCATATGACTAAAATAAAATAAATGTTTTAAAATTTATTTTTAATACAAATTTTAATGAAAATATACTTCTACAAATCAAATTGCCCAAATATAAGAAACACCATTTTATGAATCTTTTTTTTTTTTTTTTTTTTTTTTTTTTTTTTTGATTTCTGTAAAAGTTCTTAGGAACAATCTGCATTGTAAAAACTAAAAAGGTTTATTTAATATATATCCAGTGTTCGGTAAGTTACTATAAAAGAGTAATTAATTACTAGCTACTATCTACATCTTCAACAGTTTAATTAGATTACTGTACTAATTACTTTCTCTAAAAAGAATTGCATTACTTGTTACTAATTATTTTATAAAAATCATTGCAACCTCAACCAGTTGAACAATACAAGGACAGACACAAAACTGCACTTTTGATTCTTTCAAATAAACAATATACAATTGCATAAATTATTCTTTAACTGACCAAAGTGTGTAAAGGGAGAAGGTTACAAAAACATTCTTTTTTCCCCCTGAAGTTTAGAGAGATCAAGGTAAATTTCACTTATGAGTAATTTAAATGTCATAATTTAATTTAAATTATGTACAGTAAGTGTGAAATTATTTAATTTTATGTATTTAGGACACATAAAATGCTAGCAGTGAAATTAAAATGTTAAAAATGTCATTTCCATCACAGAATACTATTAACACAATTTAATATGTAATAGAAATTACAATTTCATTGTATTTTCAAAAAGTGCACAGGGCAAAAAGTGCTCGCTGTTGAAGAAAACACCCAAATGCATATCATACTTAATGTGCTGGCATTTTTTCCGCAGCATTTAAATGAATATGCAAACACTGGCTATTATTCTCCTGCCTTTGGAAGTCAAATGACCGTACAAATGGGTACAGCTGATGTCATTTGGACATAAATGACATGGGTGTGCCTATAGTCTATTTAATTCCTGTAGTGTTTTTAGGAACCGAACCCATTCATTCCTCTGTCACTCCCGGGAATATGTGTAATGTCATGAGCCTGGCCTTTTCACGTTCATCCCTCTGGTCCGCGTATCTAGGCAGTGGAAATAATGTGTAATAGTGCCCTTATGGCCTGTGTTGTCCTCAGTGGGGTTCTGCTGATGTAAAGGTGCCATTGTTTATTCTTGCATTGTAAAAGTGGCACTTGCCCTTTTTTTAAATGCAGCAAGATGTTGACATCCATCTTGAAGGCCAGAACCCAAAGCGAATATGATGACTACACACTCTGCTATTTTCTTCTTGTGTTTTTATTATTAAAGGGGTCATGAACTGTGTTGTTTTATTGTTTTATAATGTTTCCTGGGGTGCACACTAATGTTAGTAGCCTTTTTACATCAAAAATTTTCATAATTTAGAAATCAAAGGCATTTTTCCTACCCTGATTTTAACCCTCTTATTTGTTTTAAGGGGCGTGTCTGCTGTGAGACTTCAGTGTAAACACCACTGCTGTGATTGGCTAACATCTTTGCAATAAGAAATAGCGAAGTATTACTCTCTCAAAAACTTTTAGCATGTTTCTACTATTACAGCTCTCAAGGTTAACTAATTGTTGATTAGTGTTGATTATAGCATTACTCTTAAATCTGTGGCGTTATATTTAGGTCGTGTGAAAAAGGTTGCAGTGATGAATATTGTGGCCTATCATAGACATGTTATAGAACGCATGAAAGCAGTGTGAATGCTTTCATCATAACTAGCAGTGCAAACTCGATGTAATTAAGTGATTCGTTGAATAAAACGGGAGTTTTGGCACGTGTCCAGAACTCAGTCACTGATAAATTCGCACTGTTTGATTGACAGCTCCAGCGATTGTAAAGGGAGCATTCTTTGATCACTTTCTATATATAATTTAATCACCGTTTAAATAACAGATTATTTTCATCTACGAAGAGAAACAACGTGAAGTCAGTGGTTTGATTTACTAACACATAGACAAAGAACATCTGACTGTACACGAATCATTACATATCAGATCAGGCATTAGAATTAACACAGTTACTTACATGTTGTTGCATTACTGTCAAGTCCATATCATAAAAGTCTGTTTGCAAAGCATGCACTGAAATGCGATTGATTTATCAAAGAATCCACAGTGAAATGTACCGAATACAAATAAATAAAGCTCAACTGAGACATTCACACTGTTGAAAATAAATAACCATATTCCTAGCATTAGGATCCTTTCAAAAGGTAATGGTATTTTTAGTCCTGGATCTCTCTTCTCTCCTCCTCACCTCACTAACACGCCAGTGGGCAGGCAACGTTGCAGTGATGAAGTAGGTGTTGATTTCTTCTGCAGAGGCGGTGTTTCACCTATGTCATAGATAGGCGCTTTCCAGGATCAGTCGTTCTCTGGGCCTGGTGTCAATAAAAGCTTTTATTGGACTAACAAGGTAGTTTTCAGTTCTGAATCTTACAGGATATTCTTACAGTACAATGACCTCTTATATTAAAAGCTCAAGAAAAAGTTGATTTCTCAATTCATGACCCCTTTATTTATTTATTTATTTTTTACAATAACAAACAATTTAAAATAATGTTTAAGTAGATGTTTTATTGAATATTTTTAATAATTTATTTAACATATTTTTAAAATATTTTAAAATTTGTTATTGTAAATTTTAAAAATAGTAATAATTGAAATAATATTTGTAATATTATTCTTTTATCCAATCTGTTAAAGTTGCAGCTTTTGTTTATATTTTCTACCAAGATTTTTAACCTCCTTTTTTTTTTTCTTTTTTTTTTTTTTTTTTTTTTTTCCCAGCAAAAAAAAAAAAATTATGAAAATTTTTAGCAACCTGTATGGTCTGGTCCCGAATATCATAACCCACTTCCACGAATGTAGGTCATCACATTTTATTGGACAGTTTAATGGAATATCTGATGAAGGTCATCATTAGTCAGGGATTCAAGCACCCTCATAAATTCTTCACCATTTGAGCCCTTTTCTTTTACTGAACAAGAGGTGTGAAGGCCATTTATGGCATTCAGCATGTTAAAATACTTCTCATGTGAACGCTGACTGTTTCATGACAATATAATTAATGTTTCATGACAATATAACTTGTGTTTCATCTTAATTACGATATTTAAATTATTATAATGGACCACTTACTAAATTTAGCATGAAAGCATTGGCCTAACTAAAAATTTACAGTGTTTGTGTCCCTTCTTCTTTGAGTTGTCACAAAGACCGTTCTGCTTTTTTATTCTCCACAGATCTGTTCATGCACCTTGCATGTTTTACTTTAATGAAGGGATAGAAGTTTTGTGCCAGCATTTGAAGGTGGTCGATGTTGTGATGTATTATGTAGGCCAATAGGTCCACTACTAGGCACGTTCTTCATGAATCATGCACCCTTTTATCCTCAACAGACGGTTGATGGGTCAAGGTCAAAGGTCGATCATGTCCAACACCATTTAGACCATCATCCACATTATAGCGAGTCTATATTTATTTCACCTAGCGCTGGAGACACGCTAGGCGGTCACACCAGGGGTTTGCAGTTCCCTTGTAAATGTCACACTGACCAGATTAATGTAGCACCATCAAGACCCCTATTAATCACCACTGAGCCCCAGCTCTACCTCCACCTGTTCGCCGTACCACCCCGTACATGAATGAACCGGCATGATGGATCTTAATGACCCTTAATGGTGTTGTGTAAAGAATGAATTTTACAGCCCCTTTTTATAGTTATCGCTTTTATTATAGTTTTCATTTCATTATCATATTGGGTTATTTATGTCTGAGGGGAACCCGTAGTGGTCTGCCAGGCTTGACAGATTGTCAGCTTTGTGGTTTTAAAGTATCTGGGTCTTCCGTGCACAGTGCAGTTTGCTAATGAGGATTTTTGCTGTGATTGAGGCTCAACTGTTTGACAGGGTCTAAGAACCTGGTACGTGAGGTGCATTAAGCTCTGTGCAGACCATATTGCATGCCTGTATCTTCTCCATTAACATGAAATCAAACGTCATGTGTACTTGTTCTTTCTTTTCCAAAGTCACCATAAAATTAAAACGACCCTTTTTGTTTAATACTCATCCCTGGTCTAGCTCTTACCCAAAAATGAAAATTCTCTTATCTTTTACTCACCCATGTTTCAAACACTTATTACTTATTTTCCCTCGTGGAACACAAAACAAGATAATGAATGTGATGTCAGCTTGATTAATTGTACTGTAACTTAAACACGTAATAAACCACCCAAGAGTGTCAGCAAAAAAGGTACTCGGTCTTGGTGGAAAAATAACCTGATATTCAAGCAGTTTTAACAGTAACATCTCAGTAAAATCAATTTTCACAGTGATCTCCTTTGTGCCAGTCAGCACTTTGCACTCCAGTCCAGTGGATGGCAGAAACACCTGGGGCCTCATTTATAACCATTGCGTACGCACAAAACAGGCCCTGAAAGAGGCGTACGCCAGTTCCCACGCATAAGTTGTGATTTATAAAAACTTGACGGGAAAATTTGCGCACCTCCACGCAAACTCTGACCCATGCGTACGAACATTTTAAAGACAGAGCAGTTTGGCGACACCGATGGTGAGCTGAGGGACTGACGGCAGATGAAGGAAAACCACTTTAAATCCTCATTATGAGTCATAATCATAAATACAGTGCATGTTCACAATAACAGTTTAAATAAATAAAAGAATGATTTAAACTCGCATGGAAATTTTGATATACACATTTACATTAATATTACACTTTCACTAATAGCGAAAAGCACTGAAATTACATTACGCAGTCATTACACAGAAGTTAAACAAAAATGATATGAATTTAGATAGTAGATGTGCTACTTTCGATCACTTTTCCTGTGACACGCTGTTTTAATGACAACGAGGAGCGCTAGGAGCACAATAATTCCTCTTTAAACTAAACTGCAGATGTTATGACAAAATATTTTAGCGAGAACGATGACCAGTGATGCACACTTAACTTCGATATTATTAAAACCAAACCGTGACTTACATCAAATTCACATACAAGTTTCTTTGCTAAAATGATAGGATTCATTGTGTTGAACACAGAGGAGAAATCAACAAACAACATTCTAGCAAATGTGCCTCCCTTCTCTAAATATTGGTATATGGTATTTAGGAGGAAAAGCTTTGCACACCTCTTTTACTGAGCTGAGCTGCTCTGCACAGTATTTAATTGTTCTCCCACAGATACCGTCTGGACCAGGCGCTTTATTAACGGTTGTAGCTTTCAGCTGCTTCACTACATTGAAAGGATGCAAAATCAAGGAGTTAGAGGGACTTCATTTTTGTTTAAAATCATCAAGAACAGCACTTATGTCATGCTTCTCAAAACTTGTAAAAAACAAATTCAGGTCATTGACCAATAAGTTACCATCAGCGTTTCTATTTAACACTGTTCCTTGCTTAGGTATACTAATATCCACCATGTTCCTAATCCCATGCCAGACAGCCCTCATATCACCTTGAACAAATTTATTTTCTATTTTATTTTTATAATTTAGTTTAGCACATCTAATTGTTCTTTTAACCTCCTTATTGATCATTTTTTTTCTCCTCATTGGACCCTGACAAAAATACTCTTTTCTTCATGTTGAGAATATTTTTAAGCTCTTTGGTTACCCACGGTTTGTTGTTTGGAAACACAATCAAACTTTTAGAGGGTAAAATCGACTCAACACAAAAATGTATGTAACTGGATACCACAAGAACCTGATCAATCAAGTCCAAACTATCACTTAAAAACAAGTCCCAGTTTGTAAGCTCAAAGCAACTTTGCAGCTCTCCAATGCTTGAATCAGTCCAGTTCTTAAGGGTCTTTTTTTGTCTTTCTGCACGCCTTACAGAAGCCAGAAGAATTGTGTTATGATCAGCTGACCCCAGCGGAGTCAGGGGAACGGACTTATAAGCACCTCGAATCGGACCATAGCACCTGTCCAGAATCTTGTCCGCACGCAGTGCACATGAGATATACTGATAGTATCTTAGTATCCTTAAAGACATCGATAAAATAGTCAACGTGACTACAGTGGTTCAACCCTAATGTTGTGAAGCGACGAGAACACTTTTTATGCACAAAAACAAAACAAAAATAATACTGAGCCCGCGTTCAGATGAAAACACGGAAGATCTGCAACGAAAATAGCGTAGCAGTATGACGGGACAGACAAATTTGTTGGATAAAGTCGTTATTTTTGTTTTGTTTTGTTTTTGCGCACAAAAAGTATTTTCGTCGCTTCATAACATTAAGGTTGAACCACTGTAGTCACGTTGACTATTTTATCAATGTGTTTAATACCTTTCTGGACCTCAAAAAGTGCAATGATGTTGCTGCTTATGTGTGGATCAGATATCCTTGGATTTCATCAAAAATATCTTAATTTGTCTTCCGAAGACAAACAAAGGTCTTACGGGTTTGGGATGACATGAGTATCTTGTATGTACCTGATGACAGAAATTTCATTTTTGGGTGAACTAACTCTTTAAGTTGACCTTAGGATTCACCATTAAAAAGATGTTTAGTTTTCCAAGAAAAGGTGGTTGAAACATTTTGACATTAGGTTATATAAAACCTCTTCCACGTAACCTGTGTATGTTTCTTTTGTGGTATGTCTCTTGAAGCCAAAAGAAAATCCAAATCAGTATTAATCTCAGCCCCCTACTTCAAATGTAATCAAGGAAACGTTTTCTCCTGCTGCAGCAATGAGACACTTCAGCTGAGGTCACCTCTCTGTGATTCAATCTCTTGCAACCCACCCTTGATCTTTCTTTACATGGGAAATGGCGTATTAATTAGATGTTGGGGAAATGAGAGTGTAATGCCGTCGTAATAAAGTAAACAAATAAGCCAGGGTGAAATTGGCAGTATTTATTCAGTCACTGTGCACTGTTGATAGGGGAAAGGAAAATACACTTGGGAAGGGACCAGATATGGGATGCACATCAGTAAAGCTCGCTAATGTGATTGTTTGCTGTTAATCAGTTTAGGGGTCACTTTTGGAGGCTGAAATGTTACTTTCACAGGCTATATGTCAAGTTGAGGTAAAACAGTCTGGTAATTCCATAAGGAAGGTGACCAACGGGGATTAAAGCCATGGGGAATCATTTGTCGGCTTTGCTTTAGTGGTCAAACACTTGCAGTGCCCTTGGAAAAAGAGGAAATATGATTTCCCTTGGGGTTATTGTGGTGTTTCTTGTCTACAGTCTGATCCCAAAAGGATGTTGAGCCCCACTGCAACTTTTATGACCCAAAATGCTAATTTTTCGCCTTCTACATCCTGCTAATTGGCCAAAGCTAAAGTTTTTCCCAGTCTGTAAGTCAGATCAAAAGTGAGGTGCTTTAATATGTGCCCTTACAAGATTTTTTTTTAAATATCAGACTGATCAGGGCTGTGCAGGGCAGCAGAGCATGAATCATCCATTTTAATTGATCTTTCGCCAAAACAGTTGTTTTTGTAGAAGCATTGAATACAGCAGATATTTCAAGAATGTTCCCAGAGGATTTATCCAGGCAAGAGGTCACTGATGGTATAAAGCCTCTCTCTTGGGGACTCTGAAAGATTAGAGAGTGTTTCCCTGAGGCTCAGATGGATGCGTTCAATAAAAGAGGTGGCAACTTTGTGAATAGCAGGAAGCTTGGAAGCTAGATGCTGCCCTTTTGGCTTACAATGCAGGATGCATATGCAGAAGACTGGTCAAATCCCAACTGATCCCATTCCCCCTTGCCCTTTCCATAATTTCCTGTCATCCCTCTACTTTTAGTCCCAATAAATCAGCGAAATACTCTTCATTTTGGTTTTTAGATTCATGTAAGGTCTTTCATAGGTGGCCATCTTGTTAAATTCTGCAACAAAGGACACTAGAGAACAAGTTAAGACGATACAGTCAGCTGTCCAAACCAGGAGTCATCGCAGTTCAGAGAGGAATCCCTTTTCCACTGCCCAGGCATCATGCCAGCTTGCTTTGGTCTTGTCTCCCTTTGTCATGAGTTAAGGAGTCACCAGCGGATAAGGAGTATATTACAAGTTCTATTGGAAATAAGGTTTTCCCCAAGAGCTTTTGAGGATGTACATTGACTCTTTACATGTCAGAAGGCCTGATTCACTTCCATCACACCTCTCAATGTCTCCTTGATTTCTTGTGCCTGTTAATGAGCCTTAATGGACTCATAAATAATTGTAACTGAAAGGCCTCATGACTCATTTTGCCATACACCATTCCCCCAAATCAGAAATCCAGAATGGACACATTTACTCTTTCCACTTCACTTTTTCCCCCCAAGTTATGCCCCCTTCATGTCCCAGTGAACTTGCAGCCTAGCGCAACCCCGATTTACCATTAAAACCTTTTACCTTACCATCCCCGTCAGCACTTTCTATAGATTTTTCTTTTGTTTATGTCCATCCGTCACTGTCTGAAACTTCACTCCCTGTCATCCTGCACATCTTCGTTGATTTGAGCCACATCGGGATGGGCTCCTGGGGCACCGGAGAGACTAATCAAAGAAGTAATGTGATGGAAGCACCCCTGACGCTGACAGTTCCTATATTGAGAGCAGTCACTCACTCATGGGTAGTGGCCCATCTTCAGTGCCTATGTGATGGATGCCTACCTTTACTAAGGTTAAGCTCCTGTTCTGTAATGGCATTGTGTCGATATTAGTGGCTTGCGGGGGTCTCTGGGAACATCGCCCTTGTTTGGTCAGTCTCTGATTAAGAGACTCGCTCAAATTTCTATCAATGTATTTGAGAAGGATCAATAGGACACTTGAAGGTCAGTCTGGTGCTGAAAGAAAAGATTGATTGCAATATTCATACACGCCTGTTTATATTTGAGGTCAAAGTGGTAAGTTGGATAAAGGTCAACTAACTGTTACTTCTTATTTAACCCAGCTAATGCAGATTTTACATGAGGGCATCCCCTGTTAACAATGCAATAATTGTGTTTAAAAGCTTTTCTTTTTGTAATAGTTGCTTCCTTGTGGCACATTCAAACTCTCAAACTCTCTTGTTTTCCACAGCTCAAGAGCAGCATACAGAATCTGTGCATCAATATAAGCCATGATGCCAATGAGTAAGTACCTCCCCCTTACTTTGACCTCTGTATTGATGTTGACCTCTGACCTCTCCCCACATTTCCATGGATTCTGGTTACTTAGATTATTTACATGGATAGTGCTTCATTTGGCAGTTTGAATGATGTTTCTGTTTTTTAATCTTTTCAAGAGATTTTGAACAATAATTCAGCCACTAAATCTTGATAAATGAATTGTATTGAATTGTTTTTAATTAAAATAGGAAAGAGGATTGCAATGCACAAAAGTCTAATAAAAAAGTTAACTTCAATCGATAAGATACATTCACCTTTGTGACAATTAATTGTCATCCAATCATGACAATAAAAATAAGTTTTTTCCACATTGAAACCAAGGTTTTTGTAGTTTGGATCTATAATTTAGTGTTTGTTTCTATTTTATTTTCATTTTTGTATTTTATTTCAGTTTAATTTTCATTTTAGTATTTAACAATAACACTGCCACCTTGTGGTCAAAAGCATTTCTATTGCATTGTGGCTTAAAGGGATAGTTCACCTAAAAATGAAAATTATCCCATGATTTACTCACCTTCAAGCCATCCTAGGTGTATCTTCTTTCAGACGAACACAATCCTAGATATATTTAAAAATATCCTTAGTCCTCCAAGGTTTATAACGGTTGTGAATGGTAGGCCAAATTCTGAAGACAGAAAAAAAAAATGCATCCATCCATTAAAAAATTAATCCATACGAATTAATCCTCAGGAGGGTTGATAAAGGCCTTTTGAAGTGAAGGGATGTGTTTTTGTGAGAAAAATATCCTTATTTAAAACATTATAAATTCAAATAACAAGCTTCCGGCGGACGACCTTACACATACTGCGCACGTCAGTTTGGGTGGAAGAGCAACCTTTGACCTGACGCGATGATGCAATGATGCACGCAGAGGTGCAAAGGAGAAAGCAAAACAAAACACTAGTCATGAATTAGAAGTTTAAAATGAGAAATTTTAAAGAGAAATGTTGGAGGATATCGATATAAGAGAAGAAGAGCTTGAGTTTGTTGCACAGCTGTATTTGTTTGAACCATGAGAGCCGTCTGAGCTTATGATACTCCTACATCCTGCGTCATACATCGTGTCAGAGGAGTACTCATTTGGCGCAAGTCAACTTGCGGTCTTTCGCCGGAAGCTAGTTGTTTGAATATATAAAGTTTTAAATATGGATATTTTTCTTACAAAAACGCATCCCTTCACTTCAAAAGGCCTTTATTAACCCTCGGGAGTCGTGTGGATTTATTTATTTTTTATGGGCGGATGCGTTTTTTTCTGTCTTCAGTATTTGGCCTACCATTCACAACCATTATAAACCTTGGAGGACTAAGGATATTTTTAAATATATCTTGGATTGTGTTCATCCGAAAGAAGATTGTCATATACTCCTAGGATGGCTTGAGGGTGAGTAAATCATGGAATAATTTTCATTTTTGGGTGAACTATCCCTTTAATGTATTTGTTTTGTGGCTTAATATGGTGGTGTTCTGACTCACTATTTCGCTTTGAACTTTTGTTTGCATTGGAAATTTAATTGTGTTGTGCACCTATGACCCAACGTAGTAATACACAAAAAAACGGGTGTCTGTGTAGGTCTTTGCTGTACGTTTTGTTCTTTTTTTTGTCCTTTTGTACATTATCATTGCACCCTACCCCACAGAGCACATTAAACGATTAAATGGGAGCACTTAACAGCAATTTTTTTGAGTAGCAGAAACACCTAGAGGCAGTGCCTGTGTCACACAAGCGTTTGACACTGTTCTGGGCCCATCAGTGGATGGCCAGAATTCATTATCATATACAGAAACCCCTGGAGGATATGAAAGAAGCAGAAAGTCTCTCAGATGAGAAGAGTGGCATTTCGTGTTGAAATGTCACCGCTGCACATCCTGTATGTCATTTACTGAATGGAGGGCTACCCAGAATGAACAATGAATTAACATCAGCGCTCATTTTATCATCTGTAGATGTGCATTTGCTTTGGAAACCAATATATTATTGGTATATTTTGGCTTATTGGAGTTGGGAATGTGTTGTCTCTAAATGTAACAGTGTTTTAAAGGGATAGTTCACTCAAAAAAATTGAAAACTGAAAATTGTCATTTGTCATTATTCATCACAACCTTTCTTTTCATTTCAACCCTTTCTGTCTGTGGAACACAAAAATATATATATTTTGAAGAATGTGCTAGTTTCTCTTTTCCATGAAGTTACAGTGATTCAAAAAGGAAACAAAAGCACCATAAAAGTGCCATATATTCTAAGTCCTCTGAAGTCATATGAAAGTCCTCATTCATTTTAAGAGCGACAAGTACATTTTTAGATATTTCTTTATTTGCAATAATCAGATGAACAATGGTCATATTGGTGTTAAACAACATGAGTCTGTGATGGCAAAACTAAAATTAATTGTTGGCTTTATTTCATTTTTGTTAGTTTTGTAGTTATGAAAATACATTTTAGTTTTTAATCTTTCTTAGTTATGTTAGCTTCTAAAAGCTTCAAAAAGGACGCAAAAGCATCATAAAAGTGGTCCATATGGCTATGCTAAGTCTTCTGAAGTCATATGAAACTCCAGTCTACATTCATTGTAAGAGCGACAAGTACATTTTTAACAGAATAATAAAGGTCATATTGGTTGTAAACAACATAAGGGTGAGAATATGATGACTGAATCATCATTTTTGTGAAATATCCCTTTAAGCCTCACTGGTAACATTTTGTGTACGTGTCGGCAGTCTCTTTGCTTATTCGACTCTATCTTCAAAATTTCCATGCATAAACAAATGCACCGTCATCCACCACTTTACCATATGTTCTCAAGACAACATCATCTTTTATTAAGCAAACACTTCTGTGCTTCAAACTGAAACCCCAAATGTTCATTCTGTACACAATCATCTGCTGTTTTAATATGATCATCTCATTTCACAGTTTCAATCCTTGCAGTGCTTTACCCAGGCTTGGTTCACACCACTTGGAGAATCCTCAGATGGGAGTTATCTTGCTGACCTTCCCCCAAAAGCTGCAAGGATGTGATTAAAAACCACTTAAGATGGGCCTCACTTGTACTTCTCTATCACTGCCTGCGATAGACCACCAAACCAGTACTGACTATCACAGGAATTACATTAGCAGAAGCCAGGGTGACGAAAAGGGATCTCCTGTTTCTCAGTGATGGCCAAGAGCACTCACGGCTAGACCGACAGCCGCCACTGCGATTGTACATCCCTCTCAGGCTTTGGGAAATGCCTTTGGGTGTCCATGCAGACCAAGCTGAAGGGCTGATCTTCAGATATGTACCTCTGATGACAGTGTACCAGATGTCAGCCACACGTCTAGGTCTCTCAAGCTGATCTAATACAAGCTCTCTGATTTCCCAGAGGACAGTTTCTAGGTAGGATGCAGAAAAAGAAGCTTGTTTAAACAAGCTTAAAGTGAAGACCCGACCGGAGTTTCACGCCCATGCATAACAGACCACGGACCGATTCAAAGATCCTTCATGTGCTCTAATTAGAGGCTGAATAGACCCTCATTAATGAGCAGACCTGAATAAATGATGAAATTAAGAGGGTGGCAGCAGCTCTCTTGAGGCCAGAGACCTAAAGCCCTCCCTGAATTCCCAGAAATTATCTCCAGCACAGTGTCGCACTGTGAAGCCTAGAGATTGTAGATATACTTTCTTGATAGCTTCAGTACTGTCTTTCTCCCTCGCCCTCTCTCTCTCTCTTATTACATAGTTAGTTTATTAAGCTGAGGAAACATCTTCAATGCAGTGTAAAGGGGCCTTAAGATCCAACACACAAACCACAGTAATGTGATTTAACACCACAGGCTAAGAGAAGCGGCTTACTTCATAATACTCATGATGACATTTGAGAGGATCTGACCTAACTTTTTTGTCTGATATAGAGCAGTATAATGAAATATCTTCAGCCCTAATAAGCACACACATTACTCTTTACGGTCTAGCGGGTGCTCTATGTTCATTGTGTGTCTCTGTCTTGGATGATAATTAAGACTGACCCACCTGTTCAATGATGTATGGCTCCTGGCGCCACAGGTGTAGGTATGGCCCAGCGTGAAGTTGGTGACGCTGGCCTTAAT